>NW_018745382.1:0-64285 GCF_001683475.1 Chenopodium quinoa
TAAGGAATTTCCCTGACTTCACGCCGAAGACACACTTCTTCGGATTCAGCTTCATTTGATGCTTTCTCAAGGTGGCGAAAGTTTCAGCCAGGTCCTTTACATGGTCCTCAGGTTTTTTTGCTTTTGACGATCGAATCGTCAACATAGACTTCCATGTTTCGGCCCTTTTTGATCGGCAAAAACTTGATCCACCAGCCTTTGATAGGTTGCCCCCGCATTTTTCAATCCGAAGGGAATCATTTTGTAATTGTACACCCAGCGTTCGTGACGAATGCTGTCTTTGCTCGATCGTCGGGTGCATGAAGATCTGATGATACCCCGAGAATGCGTCCATGAAACTAAGCAAGGCATGGCCACTTGTCGAATCGACTAACTGATCGATCCTCGCAAGGGATATAAATCCTTCGGACAAGCCTTATTTAGGTCCGTGAAGTCAACGCACATCCTCCAGGTACCATTGGGCTTCTGAACCATCACCACATTTGCCAGCCATTCTGGATATTGGCAAGGTTCGATGAATCCTGCCTCCAGCAATTTTTTGACCTCGGCTGCGATGTCTCGGTTCTTATTAGCGGAGTAATTCCGCTTCTTTTGCTTAACTGGTCGACACGTTGGGTCAACATTAAGCTTATGGGAGATGAAGTCTGAACTTATCCCGGGCATATCAGCTGCCGAGAAAGCAAACACATCTCTGTTGTCCCGAAGGAGCTGAATAAGTTCACAACGGGTGTTCGGATCAAGGTCCATCCCGATTTTTACACATTTCTCAACGTCTCCTTCGGCCAACTCAACTGTTTCAGTCTGTTGGTCCATGTCCATTGCTGATGGACTGGACTCCTCATAATCTGGCCTGCTGCCAATGTCAGCAGGTGTCCCAGTCTTTTTGTTCTTCGGCTGGCTCTCTGAGTCTTGCGGCTCAGCTGAAGAGCTAGCCTTTTCCCTTTCGAGCCCTTTACCTCTGGGTACAGATCCTTGGGTCGAAGCACTTAGGCCTTTCGGATTTTTTGTGCTTGGCTTTCTTTCTTTTTCTTTCTCCTCCTCATCCTTGTCGTCATCTGGGCGACTACTGGATGGCTTGAGGTAGTTGCACCTTCGGGCGTCCTTTTGGTTACTCTGTATCCTTTCGGGGAAGCCGGCGTCCGAGACGTAAATCATCAGCTGATGATAAGTTGAGACGACCCCTTGGATCTCATGAATTATGGGTCTCCCCAAAATCACGTTGTACACTGAAGGAGCGTCAATGACCAAAAATTCAATCATGACGTTCCTGGCTGCCTCATCGCAGCCGATGGTGACAGGAAGTGTCACCTTCCCATCTGGATAAGTTGAAGCCCCGTTGAACCCGGATACCGGGTAGGGTACCGGCGTAAGGTGCTTGGGCTTCAGCTTGATTTGATTGTAGGCCTTTCGGAACAGAATGTTTGCTCCGCTGCCACCGTCAACAAGGACCTTACTGACGTCGTGGTTGGCCATCGTGGCGATGATCACCAACGGATCCTCGTGAGGGAACGTAATCCCCCGGCAGTCGGCGGCTGTGAACGTCATGTTCGGCACCGGCGACTGGGGAGATTGAATGTCAGCGTTGTTCACCTGGTGAGTCAAAGCTCTAAGGTGTCCCTTGTGCTCCCTCCGAGAGTATATTCCTCCCGAGATAACATTGATCGGAGGGAATTTCCCCTCCGGCTTTTTACTGTTTTTTCCGGGGGAAGTCGAGGTCTTGCCGAGAGTCCTTTGCTGACTTCTCGGATTCTTTTTTCTCGCGGTGATCCGCGATGTATTTTTTCAAGTATCCCTTCCGGACCATGTCCTCTATCTGGTCCTTCAGTTGGATACACTCCTCAGTGTTGTGTCCCGAAGACTCGTGGAACTCGCACCACTGATTTTTATTTTTTCGCTGATACCACTCTGGGAGTGGTCTCGGCTTTCGGTAACTCTGCTCCTTCAGCTCTGTTTTTATTTATTTTTATTTTTTAACTTGTCTTTCTGTTTTCAGTTCGTGCACAATCAGACTCTCACTGTAGAGCTGATAGATACCCTACAGGATAGGGTAGACGCTGCCGAGCACGACAAGAAGGTAGCTGAACAGGAATTAAAGCTTGCTAAGCTGAAGCAAGCAGCAGCTGAAGAGAAGCAGCAGAAGGGTGAGGAGTACGAGAAAAAAGCTGCTGAAGCCTCAAAACCTTCTGCGACGCTATGGAGAAGGAAGTTTTTCCCCCACTGATGGAAGGGGAAAAAATTCCTCCAGGAGCACATGGGAGTGGACGTCTCCAAATTCAAGGCTGCCGTTGAGAGCCGTATTCAGGAAGGAGCTGCTGCACAAGCTGAAGTGCAGCAACGGCTAGAAGCTCTTGAAGCCAGCAGAATGGCTGCTGAAGAGCTGCTCCAGGCCAGGGATGTCCAACTCTCAGAGGCTGCTGCTGCTGCTGAAGCTCAGAGAGCTAAGTTCCAAGAGGCTGAGGATCTGCTGATGGCCAAAAAAGAAGAAATGGCCCAGGCTCAGACAGAGGCTTCCCAAGTTCAGCAGGAGCTGAATGAGCTGAAAGGTTCCTCCTCCAAGCTCGCCGATGAGCTGAAGAAATCCAAGGAAGACTTGGAGGAGACCCAGAAGAAGTTAGCTGATGTTGAGGCTCTACTCAAAGTCCGTGTCTATACCCAGGAAGAATATGAAATGGGTTTCAGAAACGGGTTCAGAGTATGCCGAAGAGTCTGCCTTCATGCTGAGCCGAAGCTGGACTGGTCCAAGTGTGCTGAATGGGTCCAGAATCCCGAAGACCCTCATATGAAGTATGCAACTCCAGTCGAAGCTGAAATTCTTAAGGCTAAAGAAGCCGAAGAAGAAGCTGAGAGAATGGAGTTGGAAGCTGAACAGAGGGAAAGGGAGGCTCGGCAGAGTGCAAAGCCTGCTTCTTCTGCTGCTGGGGTTGAGGCCACCATGGGGCTCACCAATGCTGATCAGTCTGATCCTCGGGCTGAAGCATAGGAACTCGGGCAGTCGTCTTCAGAATCTTGCGGTTCATCATGCGCTTAACTTTAGACTTGCCGCTTTCTGAATTTTTTGCCTTGTTTTTTGCTTCAGCTTGCCTTGTCGTACAACAGTTTATTTTTTTGCTTATGTACGTATTTCGGCAGCTGTTATTTTCCGCTTGTGGGCGGCTGCCGATACAGTTTAATTGAACTTGTAGCTCAATTTCTGAGCATAAATTATTAATTTGATGCTCTTTTCTTCAGCTGCTTTGCTTTTGAATGCTTTACTGTTTCTTCAATTCTGCTGAACATAAACTTGCACTGATAGTGCTTCTTGCCCCCAGAAATTGAAGTATGGCTTCAGCTGAATAAACAATTTCTTCATTTTTTTTTAAAAATGGGTATCCGAAACACAGGGCCAACTGAAGGCAATGTTTCGGATAATGGCTTTCTGGGATACAAGGCTCAGTTAAGGCAATATCCCAAAATTGTCCATGGACTCGTCTTTGGAGAACAAGTCTTACTGAAGTTGGACTTCAGCTGAAAGACCAGTGTTCTTTAAAAAGACGAGTTTTGTCAGCAATCTGAAACCCAGTTACCCGAAGGCGAAGGTTTCAGACGAGGCTGAATAAACAATTTTCAACTGTTTGTTGTTATCCTTGATTTTCTGTCTATCTTTGAAAAATGGATACCCGAAACACAGGGCCAACTTAAGGCAATGTTTCGGATAATGGCTCTCTGGGATACAAGGCTCACTTAAGGCAATATCCCAGAATTGTCCATGGACTCAAGTCTTTGGAGAACAAGTCTTACTAAGGTTTGACTTCAGCTGAAAGACCAGTGTTCTTTAAAAAGACGAGTTTTGTCAGCAATCTGAAACCCAGTTACCCAAAGGCGAAGGTTTCAGACGAGGTTGAATAAAAAACCCTTAAAGAGTAGATAGAACAAAGAAAACTTTGAAAGGATAAAAAGTTGTAAACATTTATATAAATGGCAGCTCCAAGGCCTTTCATTAGTTCAAAATGTACTTACAAAGATTGTTCTGCCCCGAAGGGTTTACACATGATATTTTTTCAGTACATCAGCGTTCCAGTGATTTTTCAACTCAGTTCCATCCAACTGCCGAAGTCGGTATGTCCCTGGCTGAAGCTCATCATAAATTTCATAAGGTCCTTCCCATGCAGCTGAGAGTTTCCCATGGATTCGGCCTTTCTGAACTGCAGCAGCATTCCGAAGGACAAGGTCTCCAATTTTGAGAGGCCTTGCATGGACCCTTCGGTTATAAAATTTGCTGATTCTCTGCTTATAGGCGGCCATTCTGTCTCGGGTTGAGTCTCTTACTTCGTCGAGGAAATCGAGAGATTCCCTCATCAGTCGCTCATTCTCAGCCGAGAAGTGGTGCACTCGTAGGCTCTCAGAGCCAATTTCCACTGGAAGAACGGCTTCGGCACCATACACCAGTTCAAAAGGTGAATAGCCCGTTGCCTCTTTTTCAGTTGTCCGAAGGGACCAAAGGGTTCCTGGGAGCTCCTCCCGCCACTTGGACTTTTGATCTTTCACCCTCTTCTTGAGGGCATTTAAGATCTGTTTATTTGCAGCTTCGGCTTGTCCGTTACTTTGCGGGTGGCATACCGCTGAATATGCCAGTTTGATGCCGAACTGATCTGTATACCGCTTCAGCGGCAAGTTATCAAATTGCCTCCCATGATCGAAGACAAATACTCTCGGGATGCCAAATCGAGTGATGATATTCTGCCAGATAAATTTTCTGACAGTTTGCTCTGTAATGTTTGAGGCTGCTTCGAATTCGATCCATTTACTGAAGTAGTCGACACCAACTATCAGCCATTTTTTCTGGTACACAGCCTCTGGAAATGGTCCCAGTATATCCAGTCCCCATTGGGCGAACGGGAGTGGATTAAGGATCGGCTGAAGATCCCTTGCTGGCTGATGGATAACTGGAGCGTACTTTTGACATTTTTCGCATTTCCGAACCAGCTCCTTAGCATCTGCGATCATGGTGGGCCAGTAATATCCAGCCCTCAATGCCTTGTGGGCTAAGGTCCTTCCCCAATGTGGTTCCCACAGATGCCGAGATGAATCTCCCGTAGGATATAATCTGCATCTGTTGGTCCCACGCATTTCAGCAATGGGGCTGAGAAGGACTTTTTCAGAAGTTCCCCCCTGAAGACAATGAACCTAGAGCTGGTTCTCTTTATCTTGGAGGCCAAAGCTTTATCTTCGGGAGTTTCTCCCCGAAGCTTGAAAGCTAGGATGGGGTCCTTCCAACTAGGCTCTAGGTCAGCGCAGCACACTTCAGGTGCTTCGTCGACACTTCTCTCTCGGCGCACTTCTACATATACAGATCTGTTCAGCTCGGTAAGAGATGAACTGGCAAGTTTGGAGAGTGCATCGGCTTGAGTATTCTGATCCCTTGGGATCAGCTGAACGTCAAAAGTTTTCAGCTCTGCAATGACTGACTTGATCTTGGCAAGATAAGCTATCATGGAGGGCTCTTTGGCCTCGTAGCTGCCGCTGATCTGGTATGCAACTAGCTGAGAGTCTGTTTTCAGGCAGACATGATCGGCTTCCAGGGAGATGCACAATTCTAGGCCGACGATTGCTGCCTCATATTCGGCTTCATTGTTCGAGGCCTTAAAAGAAAATTTTAGTGCATACTCAAAGGATTTGCCTTCGGGAGAAGTTATCACCACTCCTGCCCCCGAACCGTTTTCGGTGGAAGATCCATCCGTAAACACGGTCCAGACTTTCTTTTCACTGTCTAGCGCTTCTTGGTATGAGCATTCGGCCAAGAAATCCGCTAGATCTTGAGCCTTAATGGCAGCCCTCGGACGGTAGCTGATGCTGAATTCGGTGAGCTCAAAAGCCCACTTGGCTAGCCTACCAGATTTTTCAACCTTGCCGAGAACTTTTTCCAACGGCTGATCAGTTAAGACCACTATCTGATGGCAATCAAAATAGGGCCTTAGCTTCCGAGCAGCTACTACTACCGCGAAAGCGACTTTCTCGAGTAGAGGATAGCGAGTCTCGGCATCCGTCAGTGTATGACTGACAAAATAGATCGGCTGCTGACTTTTACTTTCTTCCTTCAGCAATACTGCGCTGATGGTGGCTGGGCTAACGGCCACATATAGGTACAAAGTTTCTCCTTCAGCTGGGCTAGACAGCGTTGGGAGTTGAGCCAGATGCTCCCGAAGCTGTTTAAAGGCGTCTTTTTGCTCTTCCTCCCAAACGAGCTCTTTTGTTTTAGGGAGTTTCAGGGCTTTGAAGAAAGGTAACCCCTTATCCGAAGCTCTGGAAATGAACCTCGAGAGGGCTGCCATTCTTCCGGTGAGCCGCTGAACATCCCGCTTCGTTTTCGGCTCAGGAAGGTCGAGCGCCGCTTTGACTTTAGAGGGATTGGCATCAATCCCCCTTTTGCTGACTATGAACCTAAGGAATTTCCCTGACTTCACGCCGAAGACACACTTCTTCGGATTCAGCTTCATTTGATGCTTTCTCAAGGTGGCGAAAGTTTCAGCCAGGTCCTTTACATGGTCCTCTGGTTTTTTGCTTTTGACGATCGAATCGTCAACATAGACTTCCATGTTTCGGCCCTTTTGATCGGCAAAAACTTGATCCACCAGCCTTTGATAGGTTGCCCCCGCATTTTTCAATCCGAAGGGCATCATTTTGTAATTGTACACCCCAGCGTTCGTGACGAATGCTGTCTTTGCTCGATCGTCGGGGTGCATAAAGATCTGATGATACCCCGAGAATGCGTCCATGAAACTAAGCAAGGCATGGCCACTTGTCGAATCGACTAGCTGATCGATCCTCGGCAAGGGATAGAAATCCTTTGGACAAGCCTTATTTAGGTCCGTGAAGTCAACGCACATCCTCCAGGTACCATTGGCCTTCTGAACCATCACCACATTTGCCAGCCATTCTGGATATTGGCAAGGTTCGATGAATCTTGCCTCCAGCAATTTTTTGACCTCGGCTGCGATGTCTCGGTTCTTATTGGCGGAGTAATTCCGCTTCTTTTGCTTAACTGGTCGACACGTTGGGTCAACATTTAGCTTATGGGAGATGAGTTCTGAACTTATCCCGGGCATATCAGCTGCCGAGAAAGCAAACACATCTCTGTTGTCCCGAAGGAGCTGAATAAGTTCACAACGGGTGTTCGGATCAAGGTCCATCCCGATTGTTACACATTTCTCAACGTCTCCTTCGGCCAACTCAACTGTTTCAGTTTGTTGGTCCATGTCCATTGCTGATGGACTGGACTCTTCATAATCTGGCCTGCTGCCAATGTCAGCAGGTGTCCCAGTCTTTTTGTTCTTCGGCTGGCTCTCTGAGTCTTGCGGCTCAGCTGAAGAGCTAGCCTTTTCCCTTTCGGGCCCTTTACCTCTGGGTACAGATCCTTGGGCCGAAGCACTTAGGCCTTTCGGATTTTTTGTGCTTGGCTCTCTTTCTTTTTCTTTCTCCTCCTCATCCTTGTCGTCATCTGGGCGGCTACTGGATGGCTTGAGGTAGTTGCACCTTCGGGCGTCCTTTTGGTTGCCCTGTATCCTTTCGGGGAAGCCGGCGTCTGAGACGTAAATCATCAGCTGATGATAAGTTGAGACGACCCCTTGGATCTCATGAATTATGGGTCTCCCCAAAATCACGTTGTACACTGAAGGAGCGTCAATTACCAAAAATTCAACCATGACGTTCCTGGCTGCCTCATCGCAGCCGATGGTGACAGGAAGTGTCACCTTCCCATCTGGATAAGTTGAAGCCCCGTTGAACCCGAATACCGGGTAGGGTACCGGCGTAAGGTGCTTGGGCTTCAGCTTGATTTGATTGTAGGCCTTTAGGAACAGAATGTTTGCTCCGCTGCCACCGTCAACAAGGACCTTACTGACGTCGTGGTTGGCCACCGTGGCGATGATCACCAACGGATCCTCGTGAGGGAACGTAATCCCCCGGCAGTCGGCGGCTGTGAACGTCATGTTCGGCACCGGCGACTGGGGAGATTGAATGTCAGCGTTGTTCACCTGGTGAGTCAAAGCTCTAAGGTGTCGCTTGTGCTCCCTCCGAGAGTATATTCCTCCTGAGATAACATTGATCGGAGGGAATTTCCCCTCCGGCTTTTTACTGTTTTTCCGGGGGAAGTCGAGGTCTTGCCGAGAGTCCTTTGCTGACTTCTCGGATTCTTTTTTCTCGCGGTGATCCGCGATGTATTTTTTCAAGTATCCCTTCCGGACTATGTCCTCTATCTGGTCCTTCAGTTGGATACACTCCTCAGTGTTGTGTCCCGAAGACTCGTGGAACTCGCACCACTGATTTTCATTTTTTCGCTGATACCACTCTGGGAGTGGTCTCGGCTTTCGGTAACTCTGCTCTTCCTTCGTCACGCTGTAAATTTTGGCACGTGGAAGAGAGAGCGGAGTGTAGGACTCGTATCTGCCTGTTTATGAGGCAGATCTTTCCTTCTTTGGGTCGCTGGCCGAAGATTGCTCCGAGGCCTTTGACTTTCCCTTTGCCTTATGGCCTTGGCCTTCAGACAAGGGTATTTGTCTTTGTTTCCCTCCCCCAAATTGAGGTTGGGTTTTCTCTTTGTTCCATTCCTCGACTCGGATGAACTTATCCGAGGCATTCAGAGCTTCCTCCGGGGTCTGCGGGGTATGCATGACCATGAAGTCTAGGAACTTTCCGGGCTGAAGGCCATTCTGCATCGCAAAAACGGCTAGCCCCTGGTCCAGCTGAGAGACGCTGGATGACTCGTTACTGAAACGGGTCAGATAGTCTCGGAGGCTTTCGGTTTCCCCCTGTTGCAGACTCATGAGTTCTGCAGTAGTCTTCTCTCGGCGGTTTGCCGTGGAAAACTTGCTCCTAAATTTGGAGGACAGATCATCCCACCCTGTTATGGAGCCTTGCTTTACTCCCTTGGAGATCCACGCTTGCGCGACCCCCTTAAGAGTGGTTGGGAAGTATTTGCACCAAGTCGCTTCGGATCTGGGGCAAAGATGCATATGAGTCTCATACGAGGCCACATGATCTTTCGGATCCGAGGTCCCGTCATATGTGATGTGCGACGGTATTTTAACCGTGGGCACGCGCTCTTCCAGTATCCATTGCTCGAATGGTGAACTGGCGGGTAGCATAACGGTCTTGCCCTTGTTCCTGGCCGAAGGGACCGCGCTCCGCCCTCTTAGAGAGGTAGGAGTGGTTTTCGTCCCTGGCTGGGAAGTCTGGGCCTCGGCTGCAGGGAACGAGAGGCGACTGCGCACGCTCGGTTCCTTTCCGCCGAGTCGGTCGAGGACGCTTCGGCGAACAGTCTCAGGTTCTCGGTGAGTAGATTCTGGCCGAGAAGCTGAGCTGCTGCTCTTATGCATTTCTGGTCGTGAGGATGAGGATCCTTTTAAAAATTGAGGGTTCTTTTTCCTCTCTTTATCATTCTTCCAGGTATCCTCTTCCCACTCTTCCAGTTTCCGGAAGGAAGGAAGCTTCCCACCATCATGGTCTAACTTCCTCCGCTGATGTCGGGTATGCGGAGGAGTTCGATCACGAGGTGGTGGCATATTTTGTGCCCTCATCGCCTCCATGAGTACTGCCAGCGCTCTTGCCACCTCTTCCGAGCTGGCCCCGTCAAAGGGGTCCTCGGCCGAGTATGGGAATGAGGGCGTACAGCCGATGGTTGGCTTTGGGGCACTGAATGTGTCCTATGATCGGACTCACCCCTGCTAGACCGAGAGTGACTCGGCCTATGATGAGAGTCATGAATTACGGGAGAAAGGGAATCCTCCTTGTATGATCTTCCCCCCGAGCTGGCACCCTTGGGAGAGTTCCGGTCCGGCGAGGGTGATGGTGTAGGGATTTTAGGCTTTTCGCCCGCTCCTTGACGGAGGCTTTTGCTCTTGCGGTTCTTAGCCATTGCTACTAAGATAATTGCAAGATGATCTTGGTTAGAAATTTGGCTTAAAGATTTTTGAAAGTCTTCCCCACAGACGGCGCCAAATTGTTTCGGGTGAAAACAATGGGACCTTGCCGAAGGTCTGCTGAAACGGAGAAGACTGGATTCGGTCCAAGTTATGTTGGGCCGAAGGTTTCCTGCACAGTAAACACACGTAAACTAGCCTCGGGGGTGTTGCCGAGGAAGGCCCCTCCGATGCTAAAGTCAGTACAATGTGTAGAAAGAGAACACTATGCAAGAGAATTTGTTGCTTGAGGCTTTATTTGAGTATATGAGAATATATGAATCTATGAATGTCTCTGTGAATGTATGAATATTGATGGCTTTTATACCTCTTCATACATGGAGAAGTTGGGCCTTAGCCCAATTGGCTTGCTTTGAGGGCTGACCTTTGACTTTAACACAATTGGAGAGTTGAACCTTGACCTTGGGCTTTTAATTGGATCATTTAATGCCTAGGCCCAATTGGACTAAATTGGACCGAAACAGTATATATTGCACTAAAGAAAAAGATTTCAAGCATGGAAGGAGGTAACTCAAATCTACTAATGTAAAACTTGGCTTCGAGTGGTTCGTCATTCGTTCAAATCATCTAAATGTCGTTGTCTCATTTTTTTTTTTTCAAGCGGCTATATATGGTTCAACTAGTTTTGTTGCAAAGATTTAGCATTCTTTGCCAATATCATGTAGATTGTAGATTTGTAGTTTATGAATCATCAATCAATAACATAATACTAAAATAGACATTAAGAATGACACATGTTAATTTTCTGGTGCTGTTTTTTCCTTCCAAAAACTCTCCCCTTCCTTTTTAGCAAAAATCTTTTATTTTTGGAATATTTGTATAATACAACTTTAATAATATATTATTCCTAATGTTATATATTGTCTTTAAAATAATTGTATTCCTTTTTATTTCATGTTATATTTACTTAAAATAGTTACATAAGATTTTGAGACTTATTAATTAACTGAGAATAAGCTATAATTTAGAAGGTTGAAATATGGTGGAGAGTATAAAATAACGAGGCCAAAAATACAATATTAACATTTAATTACCATTATATAGTTGATATTGGGGTTCAATGAGAAAAAAAAAAATTAAAATAAAATAAAAAAAAAATTAAAAAAAAAAAACATCTACATGTATAGTTTTATGGGAATAACATGCATTATTAATGTAACATAATGTATACACTGTTTAAATATTTTCAACAAAACTAATTAAAAATTATATTTTTTTTTCTCAATTGTAGTTTTAATAATTTTTGCCTTATTATTTCATCTTTTTTATATACATTGCATTTATTTATTCAACTTAAGTTGCCTCATTTTTATATTATATCACAAATTAATTATAAGAAAAAAAAAGACTATTACTACTTATTGCACGGACACTAATCTAGTTTTATATTTCTATTTGATAGTACATGTCAACAAAAGTTAGATGAATAGATTAGATAAGGCATGATAAAGTATGAAAACTAATTATGTGCTTCAATCATCAGTTTAATATTTTGGTTAAATTAAACCGGTTCTTTTGAGCTGAATTGGGTTGAACTGAATTGAATTGACATTTACACTAAATATTTTTTAATAATAATAATAATAATAATAATAATAATAATAATAATAATAAAAGAATAATAATAACAAATTGAATTGAATTGAAATGAAATAAAGTAACTGAATAACTGCTCTAATAAGAATGTCACATCCTTAACAAATTTCAATATTCGTTTATATGTGGAGACTATACTTGAGCAAGGTGAATAGAAGTATACTTTGTATTTATTTTTCGCAGTGTAGATATATTTTCAATTGTTTGAAAAAACACAAGGCATTGCAAAGTCATTTTTTTAATTTTTTTATTTTTAAAAATTGGTTTGTCAATTGTCATCCTCATGATCATTTTTTCACAATATTAGGTAGCACCATAGCACCAATATTTATAATGCATTTTGGTCCAAAAATAACAAAAAGTATAAATGTATAATGATAATAAAGAGTATTTAAGCACGTGATGTCCAGCTGAAAGTGTGCAGTCCCCTTATGCTATAAAGCCTATAATCAAAATTCCACTATATATATGTCAAAGTTGCATTGGGCTTTTGCTGTTTACCTTACTGACCTTAGAAAATTTAATTATAGTGGAATATGAAATGGCAAATAAAGGAATAAATAAATTCTAAATACTAAAGAAAAATAATATTTTATAAATGTAGTATGAACAGAATCATTGCTTTATTGGAACACTAATTCATAAAGATTGGTAGTTGGATTTGATATGAATAGAATAGATTAGTAATTACTTCGTATAAATGATCATAATTAATTGTACATAGAATTTCTTTGCATCATTCACTAAAGTGGAGCATATAAGTTTAAGTTTTTAAATAAACACGTGGAATTGATGAGGTTTGTAATTTGTTGCTGGTCACTTGATCTTGTGTGTTAAGGAGATTTATTAGTTTGAGAGCTTCTTGATTGTACCTTCGTACTTTTGACTATTATTATATCATCGTTGGTCTGAAAAACTTTTTCTACTCTCTTCTTTTTGTTTAGAGGAACATTCACCCTTCCGAACTTTTCTTCCCTGTTTCCCCGTAACAACCTTCTTATTACAACCTTGAAAAACGGTTATTAATTAAGATGATAATTTCCTCAACTCTAGTAAGTTACTAGCAAATCAGAGGTTAATTAAAGGCTAATAACTAGCAAATTAATAATAAAAAGTTAGAATTGAGAAGTTTAGATCTAGTAGTGTTCTAGGATGATGAAAACAACAAGTTCATAGAAGAGAGAGTTAACCAACAAGCATTTTAAGATGATGTTATCAGAAATTACATATTGACGAAAACTTCTAAAGATTAGTAGATGAATTTGGCTTTCAAAATAATCCATACATACATGCATATTGTCATCATATAAATTTGAGAAGAAATCCTTAAACTTAGCTTAGCTAATAGCTACTATGGTGTAGAGAGCTAGGTTTCGAGAATGTAAGAACGAAGAAGATTGTTCCCAAAATTAAAGAAAGAACTTTGACATCTAATTCACCCCAATTCATCTCCTTTGGGAACTATGCTTGTTGGGTCACGTGACATACGAAAAAAAAAAAAAAAAAAAAGTTTTAAACATTAAACATTGCAATTATTAATGTCATGCACTTTGCGCTCAGTAGTCTAGTGGTAGAGGCCTTACACCTCTAGACAAAGGTCATGTGTTCGACTCATTTTTTATTCTTTCTTTGTATTTTTAGACCAAGTAAAGCTTTAAATATAAATATTAATTATTTTGACAATGCATACTTTATGAATAAGTGCTCAATGTTGTAGCTGAGGCTTTATAATTTTTGTCAAAGATCATGGGTACAATATCCACGGGCAGTGTTTTTTTTTTTTTTCGTCTTTTACCTTCTTAGTTCTCACAAGGTAGCTTGTTGCCTTTTACCTTCTTAGTTCTCACAAAGTAGTTTGTTAAAGCTCATCGTTCTAAATTTTTTTGGTATTTCATTGGTGAGTTGTCATTATCCGGCACAAATGCTCCTCCTCCTCCCCCAACAAGATATCTAATACTTTTGAAATGACTTTTTTCTAGCTTTTAGAATATTTATTCATTAATTATTAATTGATATACGTTTCGTGGGTGGGATGACACAACATCCATAAAATCATAAAATCTGGAATCCACTATTGTCAAGAACAATACCATTGTTGGACGATTGGACCTTGGATCAAGGGTCCACGAAAAGAGGAGAGACTACATGCAAACAAATTAAACTAAGCAAAGTTCCATACAAATTCACATGACGACAATAGGAATTGTAATCCATTATATGAAGCACTTGTATAAGAAAGAGTATATAAATCGATTATGAGATTCAATTATGTTAAAGGACCAATTCGATCCAAAGATTAAGCTGATTAGGACACAAAAGTTACTGGGTCAAATCTCATCCACCCCCACTTTCAAGTGAAATATTTCGCGTTGGGTAAAAGGGCCCTTTCGTATCCACATTTCAAACCCAAAATAGAATATATCACGTTGGGTATCAGTTAGTCATTTTCCTACCAATTTTTCGACGTGAGGAAATATTTTTCTGAGGGGGTGTTTGGTATGTGGGAATTGGGGCTTGGGAATGAGAATAGAGGATGTGGGAGTATATATTGCCTTGTTTGTTTTATGGGAAGGGGAATTGTAGGTGGGATTGGGAATGGGAATAAAATTGCTTTATTCCCATGATTTTATTACCTAGGGGGTTAAGTAATAGAGGTGGGAATTGGGAATAAAGAGAAAAAGTCCATTTTGCCATTAATGAAAGCACAAGGATATAGCATTAGTAAGGGTGTTATTGTAAATTTGCTATTTTATTCCCAATCAATTCCTTTTACAACCGAAACAAGAGATTGTCAATATTTTATTGAATTCCCAACCATATATCCCAATCTCATTCCCAACCCTCTAATCCCCCAATTTTCATTCTCACTTGTCAAACGCCCTGTGAATACACATGCGAAATTCCCAACAACCACCAATTCAATAATATTTCGTAACACAATGAAGATACGACTTACAAGCAACTTGAAACAATTACTAAAGAACAATGTTGGACATGGCATTAGGTTTAGAGCAAGATGATTGAAATTTAACAACAGTAATATATACGGAGTGTAATAATAAAAATTATGTACAAGAATTTGCAAGATTAAACACTTTGATATGTCAAAGACGTATCAGAATAATAATAATAATAATAATAATAATAATAATAATAATAATAATAATAAACAGTACCCCGTTTCATATTATTTGCAATGATTAAACACTTTGCCCTTATACTTTATGTCAAATCGTTGCAACTAATATGAAACGGAGAGATTACACAAGTGGTTTGTTTTTTAAGAAAAAATTATTCAAAGGATTTTTTTGGTTTAGTTTAATTATTTTTTTACCAAAAAAATGTTGGATCACTTGGTAAGTTTCATACCTCAAATTCTAAAGGTTTGGGATTCAAATCGTACCAAGTAAAGGTACTTGGGGATAAGGATACCTTTACCCTTTCCTCTATTTCCAAGTGTCTGGGCCACAAAAACTAGACCAAAAAATCCGTAAGGGTTGAGGTCTGGTCAACCGTTTTTATCATAAAAAAATATATATTTATATCGATATAAGCGCACTTTAGCTGTTAGAAAATACTTTCCACGGTCTATGCTTTGCACAATCTCTTTAGTGGTCCTCGAGGGCTCGAGTATAATGGATTTACTTTGTATTTCACTTTGTATGATCTTCAAGACTTAATTTAATAATTAGATTCTTTAATTATGTATTACAAAAAATATGAAAAATTACACATTAAAACAAATTCAATAATATCATAGGTAATTATATGTACTTTTAACAAAAAAAAAAAAAAAAAAAAAAAAGATTATATGCGCTTCCTCTATTATTTTAAATCTAATATATATATAAATAAAGTAGGTATTATTTCGACCAATAAGAAAAAAAGATTTGTATTTTATTTTTGAATTAAAAAATTATGTTTCCACCTAGATAAAAGTAACGAATTAGATTTGATATATCTAAAATTTTAATGCCACGTAGATTATAATCCACAATTAAATTATTTTAATGAAAAAAATAAAGTAAAAATATAGGAAAAGATAAATTCATTAAATGAATACTACTAGTATAAGAAGTCCAAAAAAATATAGGAAAAGATAAATCTCCAAAAAGATATTTAATTGGGTTTAAATTATGAAAATATCCTACTATTCAAAAATTATCTCCACGTAACTGTACTTGGTGGAGAAATATGGTGGGTTCAAATATTATTTTTTAAAAAAAAAAATTATAATATGGTGAAAATTATCTCCACGTAACTAAACTTGGTGGAGAAATATGGTGGGTTCAAATATTAATTTTTTTAATTTATGATATGGTGGAGAAATATGGTGGATTCAAATTATGAGTACATGTAAATATACATGGAATGAGAATATGACTTCATGATAACCCAATAAAATAAATAAAAAATATTCAAATGATAAACGATTATAATAAAGTTTGATACCTACCATTACAAGATAAATTTTAATAGTATTTATGATAAGAAATAAAAATTGTTCGTTAATTATAATTAAATCAAAATTTGTGATACCTACCATTATAAATTGACACATCATACGACACAAACAAAATTTCGTATCAATACAAAACCCCATCATGTGAATTTTGTGTTAGTTTTTGGTCATCAATGGTTGGGTAATTTTTAGCTTAATTTCTAAAATCCTATGTTTAAATTTGTATTTGTAATTATTACTTACATTGTGTTAATTTGTGATACTTATTGATTATATGTTTATGTTTTATTTACTAAATTTTGTTTTTACATGCACATCTAACGCATCATACGACACCAACAAAATTTGTATCAATACAAAACCCCATTAAGCGAATTTTGTGTTAATAATTGTGTGTTAATTTTAGGTCATTAATGTCCAGGTAATTTTTTTTAAAATCCTATGTTTAAATTTATATTTGTAATTAGTACTTATATTTTATTTATTTGAGATAGTTAACGATTATCTGTTTATGTTTTGTTTACTGAATTTTGTTTTTACATGCAAATCTAATTTAATTAGAGAATTAAATTCGAGCAAAAATGATTGAAAAATCAAAATACAAGTTTCTCGCCTATTTGACGTATTAAATTTCTGTAAACAACATAGCTTAAAAGTTTGGATATGGTCCTAATGGAAGAGGAGGTTTTTTTTTATTTTTTATAAATTGTTTAATTTACATTTATTATATTTTTTTTATAAACATCTTTAGTTTTTTTATTAATTAATTTTATTAAAAATAAATAAAATTTGTAATTTAAGTGGCTTAATCAAGTTATTAAAATAACTTAATTTCTTATTTTTAATTATAGGGCGATTACGTTCATGCCTCAATTAACACCAGCTTTGTTCAACACTTTCATCCAAAATTGATTGAAGAAAAAGTTTACTTCTTTAGATACTTTTCAATCGTTCCAATCCAATACCTTGATTTTTGTCATTATATTGATTTTAATAAAAGTTCCATGCATGAATAAACACAGGGATGGACCGCATTTCAATTGCAATTAGTGGTCTTGATCTCATTGATGCAATTCATATCATAATACTTTTGATTAAAGATGTAATGGATGTATATTCTCCACGACATTGTAGACAAAATATAACAATGTGGAAGCTAGCTAATTGTTGACTAGCTTAGTTTAGTTACTAAGAAATTTTATGTTGAGCATTGTCAAGCATATGTGGTTGAAATTAATTTGTAAAGTACTCGATTTGATGCAACTATATATTCAAGTTAATGTTTTAGCTTTTATACATATATTTAATGCAACTATTTCAAATTAATTTTAAAAATTGTAAGAAGAAGCTAAGGCAAATGGCACACGATTTGATATGATGTTGTATACTTATTATATAGATGGCTTTCGTTATTATTGGAGATGATGAAAAAATTCCAATGCATAGATTTGATTTTATACAATTACAATTTTTTTTTTTCAATTTCACAAAAAAATTTCATTTATTAGTAAATATATTGATTTACTTTATATAAATGTAAAGATTTAATTTGCATCAACTTTATTTTTGCTAACATTAACAATGAATAATTATTTAGGATTTAAATTATTTAAAAATTAAAAATTTATCTTTTCACATTAAAGATTTTAACTAACGGATGAAATATCATACTTACAATTTATTTATATTTAATAAATTCAATTATAATGAATAAAGTTGTATTATTACCGGTAGGTCTAAGTCCTTTTCTAACTAGAAGAGCAGCAAATCGTCTGCTCACTAAAGAAATTACAGTAAAAAAAAAAATTAAATTTAAACTTTTGTAATTTTGTCTGAAATTATTAAATACAATAAATCAAATAATTAAAAATCTTAGATGAAAAAACCGTGCATCGCACGGGCTTTCATCTAGTTCTATTTATTACTAAGTGAACAATTCATCTACCGTTCTATTTTAACTCTTTTATTTTAGTGAAACGCTAAACATCGCCCGCAATTTACCATATAAAGCCCACAAATATGATATGGTTTGACCATTATGCCCATTTTCTAAAATTGAAATAATCTCGGTGTAAAAAATGTGGAGCCGTACTGGCTCGCCGGGGAGACGGGAGGGCAGGCCGGAGATGCGGGGGACGCCGAGGTACGTCGTCGTCGACGGAAAACGAGGTAAGTCACCGTTAAAATTCACGGTTTACCGTCGGAGTGGCTCCGGCGCCTAGGGTGGACGCCCAAACCGTAGCCTGGACGTCCAAGCCAGACGCCAGAACCACCAGAGTGGCGTCCAGCCCAGACGCCCAGACCACCAGACTGGCGTCCTGTCCAGGCGCCACTCCACTGGGTGAGGCGGCCCTGCCAGGCGCCAGTCCAGTGGCTGTGGCAGCCCTGGCAGACGCCACCCTTATAAATTTTTTTTTTTCTTTTTTGATTTTGTTGTTGTTTTTTATTTAATTTTTTTTAAAAAAAAAAATCCAAAATGATTTTTTAAAAAAATTCGAAATGGGTTTTTTTTAAATTAAATTTGAAAATTCGAAATAGGTTTTTTTTAAATTAAATTTGAAAATTCGAAATGGTATATTTTTAAATTTAGTTTGAAAATTCGAATTGGGTTTTTATAAAAATTAAGTTTGATTATATATAATTATGCTTTTTTTTTGTGTTAATTCTGTGTAAATATAGAAATTAAATGTATTACCCGTTAAATGTATTTATTGTAATATATAATTGATGCAGGAATATGGTGGAGACGGAAATGATTACAGTGGGATATTTGGACATGATGGTCCATTCGAAGAAGCTCAACAGGCGATTGATTGGGCAAAACAGGTTGCAATTGCAGCTGGATTTTGCTTGGTAGTAGTAACTCATAAATCTCAACGGGATGGTAGAATGGATCGCATTTTGAGATGTGACCGTTATCGCAAAAGAGAAGAAAGAGATTTTCGTACAGCCACTCGGTTTGATACAAAGCGGAAAGGTTGTGGGTGTGAGTTCAGAGTAAAGGTTCGACAACTACGGAGTCGTGACGGTTGGGAAGTGATTGGTTACTCTAAATGGGGGTATCACAACCATGAGATGATAATATATGAAGAGGGTCATCGACAACTGAGCGGCTTAAGTCCTGCTGCGAAACTAGTTGTGAAAGAAATGAGTGATGCTCAAGTGAAGTCTGCTAAAATATTAGCATCTGTGTTAGAGAAATTTCCAGAAGACCATCCAAACCGAAGACACATCTACAACGTCAGACAACAACTCAGGTTTGAACGGTCAGAGGGAAGGAACCCTATACAACAGCTGCTACACCAGGCACAATCACGTGGTTACCTGTTCTGGTTTGATTCTGATGAAGATACAGCGGAGGTGACTCATCTTTTCCTTGTGCATCCTGATTGTGCTGATATGATCAAGTCTTGGCCATTTGTGATTTTTATCGACTCAACGTACAAGACAAACAAGTACAAGTTCCCACTGGTTGAGATGGTTGGGATGGCTCCAACGAACCAGAACTTTCTGATTGGTCATGCAATCATCAAGGATGAGACGGCTCCAAGTTATTATTGGGTGTTGGAGAAGCTGAGAAACTACATCGGGCCTAATGTTCATCCAGCAGCCATCGTCAGCGACTGTGAGGGAGGTCTCTTTGCCCCCATAGCAGAGCTGTTTCCCGAATCGAACCACTTATTGTGCACATGGCACATCAACAACTGCGTGAAAGTGAAAGCCTACAACCTTTTCAAGAAGAATTTGGAAATGGCAGAGAGATTGGTGAATGGTAAGTGGCGGAAGATCCTACAGGCTACCACAGAGGAAGCGTATGAGCGAGCATTGGCTAACTTCAGGGATTCGTACCAGTGGTGTCCGGCACTGGTGGACTATGTGATGCATCAATGGGTCCCTCCCAGGGAAAAGTTTGTCAAATATTGGACAAACCAGGTACTTCATTTTGGTAACACTACAACATGTAGAGTTGAGAGCGCTCATAGAGCTACCAAGGACTGGATTGATTCATCGACCGCTTCTTTGGATACACTGTTCGCTAGACTGAACAAGTCAATTGAAACTCAGGAGAACGACATCAGGAACTCTCTAGAGGACTCCAGACGACGACATGGTACGATGTATAGCCATTTTATATTTAAGATTCTCCATGGTCGTGTGTCGCACTACTGCTTGGGGTTGATTCTCACTGAGCTGAACAGGGTGAGGGACTTGGCTGACGAAGTGTATGCTCGGTGTGGGTGTACTATTTCAGTAACTCATGGATTACCTTGCGCATGCACCATTCACCGCGTTATTACAGAAGAAAGGGCGTTGTTACATGTTGATCAGGTCCATTCATTCTGGAGGACGCTTGTTATTGGTGAGCATGCAGACACTCAAACGGCCGACCGTGAACAGGAGGAGTTGGAGCAGTTTCGTTCGATGTACGACCGAGTGTCCTCCAGCCATCCTTCTATTATTCGTGACGCTACTCATGTACTTCATGACATGTTCCACCCGTCTACCTTAGATTATGAGGAACTCGAAGGAGTTGACCGTCCTCGAGGTCGACAACGGCGGAACAGGAGTGCGTTTGAGTATATCCGTGGTCTTGGTCGTGGTCGTTCTCGTGGTCCCACGTCCCGGTCATGATATCCGGCCATTCCACGACGTAGTCCCTCGACGATGCAGGTCGGACCGCCTTCATCGGGCATGCCGGGGGTGGAGGGACAACTTGGACAAATCCAAGCTGGCGAAGACAACGCTGGGGCATGTACGCCTCGACGATCTCACGATACTGAATGAGTCCCGTGTACAGGGTCCTGGGTACCCTAACACTAGGGTTCGGGCCGAAAGGCATCCAGTTCACCTGTACAATAACAACATACAAAATTTAATAACATGAATATAATATGTGCAAATAATAAAATGTAGACTCTATAAATAAACGTTACCTCTAAGGGGGACAGCCTGTCCAGCAATAACCGTATCGATCGGAGGCGGTCAACGGACTTCTTCTCCGAGCGCGGACTCCACGCACAAGCACGCGGCATCCCCTCATCAATAGGAACTGGGTCACGATGTGGTCGCAATGCAGGAAAGTACTCGTATATCCAGGTCTGCAATAGAGTCAGACACCTAGTGATACCTGCCGCGTCAGCCCGACTCGCAAATCCTAGTTGGCGATACAAATACGCCAACGTAGCCGATCCCCAGGAAAACTGGCCTACACTGTCGGGGTCACACGCCTCTACTATGTCGCGTGGCCTGAGCTTGTTTCCGCCGCTCTTATCCGAAAACAAGGTACATCCGAGGAGTAGAAAAACATAAGCACTCAGCTGTGCGTCGGGCGTTCTACGTGCACTGGGGTACAAACACCGCTGCAACACGGATGCGATCTTCACACCTCCGTGTTCCCAAACACCTAGCGCCTCGGTGTACAGTGCAGCCCTGTCCACCGCCAACAACTCCGCCAGCGAATCTGCCTGATCCGCATCAGCCACAGCACAAAGTCGTTTACCCTCAACACGAATCCCCAGAATGGCCTCGACGTCATGTAACATGATCGTCATCTCACCGAACGGAAGGTGGAAAGAGTTTGCTCAATGAAAGCCGTGATCAGCGTACTGTCAATCTTATCATGCATGGTGGCAGGAACGTGATTCACCCCAGTGCCCTCCAGTCGCTCGAACATCTCGCTCTCCGCCGGCCAGGCCTCAGCCCATGTACGCAAAAAGCTACAAGTCTTTTCCCAGGTATGACATTTCAACAACCCCGTAACTGAAGGCCTCTCCTGGTCCTCCCAAATACGGGCAGCTATGTGTCCTAGAAAGCTAGGAATCACACTCCCGTAAACAGGCCCACCGGGCACCTCACTCCTAACAACCCAAGAATCATTACCGGCCCTCGACCGTTTCCTGCTTGCCCCAGATACAGTGGACGCAGATGATGTGCCAGATCTACTAACAAACCTACCACCCCTACCCTTACGCACCTCCACCATATGTGTCTCGTACATGTCATCAACCCTCTGACTGAATGGACCGTAATCATCATACGGTCCACTGCCATCGTCCACATCCTCATCCTCATCTGCGCCCTCCTCCTGCTCCTCCTCCTGGTCACCCTCCTCAGCATCATCATCGTCATCGTCATCCTCATCCCGACGGTGGATCCGTTCTCTACGAGCTGAGGCCGAAATACCACGGGATCTGACATGTCTATGCCCCGACCTCTCCACTGAATAGCTTCTACAATGAAGCTCTATATTCTTCCCCGCACCATGACGACCCAGTGAATTCTACACAAAATTTTAAAATATATAAACATACAAAAATTTATACGAAAAATAGCTACCACTCCCAAATCAAATAAACTAAAAACATACAAATAATTGTAAACAAAATATAAACAGAGAAAAAAATACAACGAAATTGAAAAAATTTATAAAAATAAACAACAAAACATAAAGACAATTCAAAAATATATTACACAAAAAAAAAAAAAAAATTAAAAACAATTTTTTAAAAAAATATAAAAAAAGGGGGGGGGGGCGCCCTGGCTGGACGCCCAGCCAGCGGTGGTGGCGCCAGCTGCAGACGCCGCCACCAGTGGGCTGGCGCCTGGGCTGGACGCCACAGCCACGGCTGCGGCGCCTTGAATAAACGCCACAACCGTGGCTGTGGCGTCCAGCCCAGGCGCCAGCCAACTGGTGGCGGCGTCTGCAGTTGGCGCCACCACCGCTGGCTGGGCGTCCAGCCAGGGCGCCCCACCGCCGTCACGGCGGTTTTTCCCTTTTTTTTTTTTTTTAACAAAATGTACCTTTCCTCCTTGGGACATCCTTCCCTCCGCCGCCGCCGCCAATTCCTTGCCTTGCCGCCTCGACATTGCCGTTGTTTGAAATTTTTTTTTTTTTTTAGAGAGGTTGAAAGAAGATGAGCAATGAGAGTGTGAGTGATGAGAGTGTGAGTGTTTTTTTTTTAAGGTCAAGGGCAATTTTGACAAACCAAGTGAATTTTGTGGGCTTTATGTAGTAATTTGTGGGCGATGTTTAACAAATCCCTTATTTTATTTTATTTATTATTTTTTTTACAACGCTATCTTACCTTTATAAGATAATATGGAGTACAATTATACAAGTACTTATCAACCATTTTTTTTTAAATTACTCAATAAAAAAAATACTCTCTTTTTTTTTTTGGTGAACGCGAAAACGAATAACAAGCTAGGAATTTCCACCCACTAATATATTTTTTTTCTTTTACTAATAGTTATTTTTTTTTAACAATTTTAAAATTTTCACCCACTAATATATTTTTTTTATTAAAATAAAGTGAAGAATGAAGCTTTATATGTTTCTTTTATTACGTGCACACACGCAATGAAGTGAAAAGAATACACAGTTATAAAAAGTATGAAAATGTTACATATCCAAGGGTAAAAGAGATATAAGATAGTAAAGCAATAAATAAACCTAACTAAAATATTGGAGCAGAAATACATTATTGAAGCATAACTCGACTCAATAACAAAAGTAGTAAAACTCATCTATACTTATCTATACTTGCGAAGTACTCCCTCCGTCCCATAATATATGAGACGTTGGACTTTTTTTCACTATTCATGCATTAGGTTTGACCATAATTTTTTACTAACATAATCAAAATATATATTTTATCATAAAATATGTTGTTAGATAGGTTTTAACATAAAGTTTCATAATATAATTTTTAAAATAATTTTCATTAATATTTAATTATATAAAAATAAAGTCAAACTAGTGCATTGGCATGTGTGCAATATTTGACTGTGTTATGTATTATATGACAGGAGTAGTCACTACAAGAAAAAGGGTCTTTAGTATCAGAAATTTTAGTATCGATAAATATTTCCGATACTAAAAGATTCATTAGTATCGAACAGTTTTTTTCTGACACCATTTCTTGGGTTTTGACTCAACCTCAATATTAGACTTTATTATAGTGTCGGATTTTTTTTTATCCGATACTAATGACATAATAGTATCAGAAACATTCCGATACTAATATAATTTTTACTATCGAAATTAATAGTGTTACAAATAGTTGCCTATAGTAACAAATTATTCCGATATTAAGTCTATTTTAGTACATTTAATGAAAAATTTACAAACTTGACGTGGGCGGTACACTAAAATTTAGGAAAAATTTAAAATACTCATAGTACACTTCATTTCTAAAATTTCACCTCAGTAATGTAACCAAAACCAAATTCAAAAGAAAGGTCCTTCCTTTTTCTTCACAATTCACCAGTAAAAAAAACATATGAGCTTTTGAGCACTCTTATCTCTCCTCCTTCCATTTCACGAAGCTAGGGTTTACACCAAAACCCAATTTACTCAAATTCACGAACTACCCATCACGCTCGAAGTTTAATTACTTCTCATTTTCTGAAAAAAATGGCAATTGCTGCTCATATTATTTCTCAATTTCTACACATCGAATGGGATTTGCTACTCAACTTCTACCAAAATCTCAACTAATATTCACTGGTGGTATTTGGTAAGTTTAACTCACTAATCTACTTAGAATTCTCTTTACTTTAAACCTGTTTGGTTAGGAATTGTTGACTTATATATAAATATGAAGAAAATTCGTAAATTAGGTGTATTTTGAGCTTCTTGATTATACAACTAGAAAACAACCAATCAACGACGGAAAAAATCCGTCGGAAATGCCCATTTTCGACGGAATTCCATCGGAACGCACCGTTGCATTACATTTTGTAGGAATTTCGCAATATTCCGAGGGAAAATCCGTCGAAAAAGTCCATTTCGACGGAATTTCCGACGGATTTTGGTCTGTCGGAGTCAAGTTTGACTTAATTGGGAAGTCCGTCGCAACGTACCGACGGAACATTTTCCGTCGGTATAAGTTACCTTCCGACGAAAAATTCCGTCGCAACAAACCAAGCTTCCGACGGAATTTTCCATCGGAAGGTTTTGAACCTTCATACAGAATTTTCCCTCGGAAACTTGGGAACCTTGCGACGGATTAATTCCATCGCAACGTTGCGATGGAATAAAATTCAGTAGGAAGATTACGACGGAATTGTCCGTCGAAAAGTGATGTGCATTGCGACGGAAATAATTTCCGTAGGAAAGTTACGACGGAATTTCCAACGGAATCAGACAATGTAATTGTGTTTTTTGGTGGGAAATTGCTACCATTTAATACCTATATCTCCTGCACCTAATATCACGACAAAATTAATTTTTTGATTTTTTTACAAAAATATTTATATATAATAATAATAATAATAATAATAATAATAATAATAATAATAATAATAATAATAATAATAATAATAATAATAATAATAATAATAATAATTCCGTTGTATACAGCCATAAAACGTTATCAAAATTTTGAATTCATATAAACACTACATAAAATAAAGCTAAGCAACTGCCGAAGTACCTTGCCCTGCTTTGCCACTACCCGGGTCGTCGTCCCTAGGGTCTCGATGAGGAGGTAGCAAGGTGGAACATGTGTCATTAGGGAAAATACTCATCATCCACTGTTCCCACCTCTCCTGGTTTCTCCTCTCCATGGCTTCCATTTGGGCTTGAATTGAGGCTTGAATCCGGGCTTCCATCTCGGCTTCCATTTCACTCCGGATTTCACTCCGAAGAGCCTGCACCCTGTTTTCCATCTGATCCTGCATCTAAGAAACAAGGGAGGGTGTGTACTGCTTGGAAGATGTGGAAAGTCGACCCATCTGACTGCCGTAGTAAGGGTTTGCACTTCCGCCAAGTCCCTTCACACGCCCCTTTTTTTTCCGACCACCCACGGTCTCCTAGTACAGCTCATTCGGACTCTTCTGAGTCCTTTGAGTGCTAGCCTGATCAACCCTATTTTGGTAGGCCTCCTACAAGATATACATATGAAAATGAGCAAACGAGTTAGTAAGTTATATAAATAAGCTTTGGGTACCATATTCATGAAAAATGAACCAAGTGTGGCATACGTGACTTCTACTTAGCCCAATTTCTCCATTTCTTAGCGAATGAGCTCTTTTGTTCTCATTCCATATCAATTATACATAGTTTTAGGTGTGTAGGGCTTGAAATGACCAAAAAAACAAAGAAACTAAATTTAGGGTCTATATTCATGAGAAATGCACCAAAACTGGCCTAGGTGACTTCTATGTTGCCCATTTTCTCCATTTCTTTGCTAATGTTCTCATTTCTCCTCCTAACATGTCAATTATACATAGTTTTAGGTGTGTTGGCCTTGAAATGACCCAAAAAAACAAAGAAACTAAGTTTTGGGTCCATATTCATGAGAAATGAACCAAAACTAGCCTAGGTGACTTCTATGTTGCCCATTTTCTCCATTTCTAAGCTAATGTTCTCATTTCTCCTCCTAACATGTCACTTATACATATTTTTAGGTGTGTAGGGCTTGAAATGACCAATAAAAACAAAGAAACTACGTTTTGGGTCCATATTCATGAGAAATGAACCAAAACTAGCTTAGGTGACTTCTATGTTGCCCATTTTCTTCATGTCTTAGCAAATGAGCTCCATTTTTTTCATTACATGTCAATTATTGATAGTTTTAGGTGTATAGTTCTTGAAATGATAAAAAAAAAAAACCAAATTAAATAAGTGTTGGGTACCATATTCATGAAAAATGAACCAAAGAACTAAGTTTCGGGAATTTGTTACCGCAATTTCCTTAGCTTTGGGGTTTACTGGCACTATGCCTTTCCCAGGCAGCTCCTTGAAGTGTGTCTTCAGAAACAACTCAAGAGCTGTTGGTAGTTGTCCCTTGTTCTTCGCCGCCTTTTATAGAAAAAAATAGCTAGGAACACACATTAAACATGTCACACCCCCATTACATTGTAATACACACAAATGCCTTCTATTATACTTGCCTTATAAACAAACTTACCATCCTTTTTTCATGTTGGACAACTGACAATGAACCATGAAAGTAGGTTCCTTGGACGGGATTTTCCATAGAACCGCCCCTTCTGTCCCTTTTGTTTTGCGCCGACCTCGCCTTGTAAGTTGGATCCATGGCAACAATGTCCATCATCTTCTTGTGGACGTCCTCACTCAGCCAACTTGGCTTGGCGCCATTCATCTTGTGCGTGACTGTGTGGAATATGTCACGCAGGCGTGTTGCTGCCCTCCTCCAATATGTGTGCTTCACTTGCTCGTTCAACTGAGGTGCCCATCTGAATTGTGCCTGCAAATGATAACATATAAAAGTTATAAACTCAACTAAATCAATACAATTAATAAAACATGTATTAACTAAGTTACAAAAAGCATACGCTGAACAAGTTCCACCAACGTTCTTTTGTAGCTTCATCTACTTCTCCAAAGTTCCTCTAAGGGGCTCGGTAGTATCCAGTAATCGTACCGGATACCACATTCCTCACCTTGTGATCATCAAACCTACATGAAACGAGAAACAACATGATATATACTGGTTAGAAGTAATAAATAGGTTACAATTTTGAAAATAATAACATAAGTCTTGTGTCTGATCCTCCATATCATGATATGTACGTACCAGAGCGTAGTAGGATCCAAAACCGGTAGCTCTGACTCATCTTGTGACTGATCATCGGTAGGGGTGGAGGGGGGCGACTCGTCGGCACCCAAATCATGCGCCTCTGCATCAACCATTTCCTCATCATGGTTGTCGATGACAGTAGCGGCAGCTTTCTTTTTCGCCTTTCTTTTCCTCGATGATTCTCCAGTTTCTTTTTCGGTCATGACCACCTGAAATACATGTTAGTAACATGACACGATACTATAAATGACAAGTGTAGTGCAATGTAATATGCCTTTTATACAAACAGTAAAAACTTAACATAAAACCAATTCATTTATATTTTACAATAAGAAATGTCCCTTAACAGAAATTAACATATTCTCCTACTCAGTATTCTCATCACTACTATCACTACTAGAGTCATCACTACTTTCATCTAATAATACATCCATGTCATCATCCTTATCACTATCACTAGAGTCGATACTAGATTCATCATCTTCATCGCTTGAGATAATAAAGCCATCGTCATCATCTTCCTCATCATCATCTTTGGCGTAGTCTGGAATGTCATTTGGTGGGCATAGCTTTGCATGTACTTGTGGGGATGGTGCTTGCAAAAACTCTAAGTTCACCGGAGCATCAACCACTGACCTTGCATGTGTTTTAAACACATACCACCATTGAACTCGGACCCATTTCAGGCTAGGGTATGATGCGTAGTACACTGACTCACTTGGTAAGATAAGACAAATGGATCATACTTGGGGTATTTCTTAGTATGATTTACTTCGACAAGCTTATATTGTTCATGTATGTTCATTCCCCTACCACAATCCATCCAATTACACTAAAACAAAATTGTCTTGTACTGTTTTTTGGGATCAGTGTAGACAAGTTCGATTATGTCGTCCAAAATGCCGAAGTACTCTCCACCATCCTCACTTGATACGCACACACCATAATTCATTGTAGATTTGTGCTTGCCATGGGCATGTGTATGGAAATTAAATCCACCGACAAAAATCTGCCTCCAAGTTCGAACTCGCTTGAAAGGACGCATGTACAACGCTCGCAGGACATCCGAATTTGGATTCTCTTCAACCACCTATGAACGTATTGATTATCAACGTCACAGTTCATGAATTAAATGAATTGAAGTGAAATAAGTAAAATTCATAATTATGTCAATGTTAGACCATGGATATCACCTTGTGATGAAACCAATCAGAGAATTCAGCTTTGCATTTCTCCATGACTTCTTCTCTACGCAAATAAGGACGAGCTCTAAGAATGTAATCCTCAAACTTCCTACGAGGCCAAAGACACAATGTAGATCAACATTGTAATCATTGTAGTTGTTCGTAAATATGAATACATTGCATACCTAAACCAAATATACCTTTCGTATTCGCCAAAAATTCCGGTGTTTAGTAACACGAACAAATGTGCACACTCGAGTTCTTTGTCATCTAAGAACCGAGTTTTACCCTCATTTGACACACGACCGCTATCCTCCTTGAACAACTCTGGAATTTCAGTGTCGTCCAATGTGGAGTCGACGACGAGATTCACATTTCGACCAGGATCTCGTGTTTTAGTGTCAACTGTCGACTGAAAGTAATTGGAGCAGAAGTTTGCTATCTCTTCAGTGAGATAAGCATTGCATATGGACCCTTCAACTCGAGCCTAGATCCCAATTTTCCGTTTCAAATGATTGAGGAACCTGCAATTATAGTTATGTAAAATTTTGAACAAGTCATGCCAATGAATAGGATGTAAAACATAGGATGTGAAAGGGTCTTTGATTTACCTTTCGAAGGGATACATCCATTTGTATTGAACAGGACCACATAACTTCCCCTCATATGGAAAATGTATAGGTAAATGCTCCATGGAGTTAAAGAATACAGGAGGGAAGACCTTCTCAAGCTTGCAAAGGATCTCAGGTATGTTTTTCTCCAATCGCTCCATGTCACTAACTGATGTTGTATAGCAACACAAGTTGCGGAAGAATTGGCTGATCTCTGTAATTGCATTCCAAATGTAGCAAGGGAGCAATTCCCTCAAAGCAGTGGGCAACAGCCTCCCCATGAACACATGACAGTCATGGCTTTTCATTTCGTGGAGCTTACATGCTTGCAAATCTACGCATCTGCTCAAATTAGAGGCGTAACCATCAGGAAACCGCAGCTGTTTAACCCACTCACACAAAACTTTTCTCTGAGCCTTGTCAAGAGCGAATGGAGCCTTTGGCATGACCTCTTTTCCTCTATCATCCTCCTGAAGATGAAGCTGCGGACGTTTACAATATCTGGCAATGTCATTTTGAGCTGATGGCGTGTCACACGTATGCTTTTTCACATCCATTATAGTGTGAATTAATTGATCAAAGAAGTTCTTTTCAATGTGCATGACATATAAGTTGTGACGAATGAGCAAATGCTTCCAATATGAGAGCTCCCACAGTGTGCTTTGCTTGAACCACCCCTTCTTCTCCTTTTTTAGCCGTTTAAGTGAATCGGGCCCATTTGTCTCCTTCGGAAGGTCCTTCACACATTTCCACAGCTCCTCTTCTAACGTGATGTGTGGAGGGGCACCTTTTTCAACTTTGTTTTTGCAGAATGTAGTTTTACTAGTCTGAAAAGGGCGATCTGTCAGAAGGAATTGGCGGTGGCAATTAAACCAAGAAACTTTACCACCATGTTCGAGCTAAAATGCTTTGCTCTTCTCCATGTAATGTGGACAAGCTTTCTTACCAACTGTGGCCCAACCGGACAACATACCATAAGCCGGGAAGTCACTAACGGTCCATAGGATGGCTGCTCGAAGATTGAAATTCTGTTTCATCGAAATATCGTACGTAGCCGTGCCAACTTCCCACAACAGTTTCAACTCCTCTATCAACGGTTGCATGTACAAATCCAAGTTTCCCTTAGGGTTTTTAGGACCAGGAACGAGCAACGAAAGGAACATGAATTGTCTTTTCATACACGTTGAGGGAGGCATGTTATAAGGGGTCAAAATGACAGGCCAACAAGAATATTGTCCCCAAAACTTGCCATGAGGAGAAAAACCATCTGTGCACAAGCCAAGTCTCACGTTACGAGGCTCAGAGGCAAACTCTGGAAAGCGACTGTCGAGGTGTTTCCAAGCTTCGCTGTCACTAGGGTGTGCCATTGTGCCTTAAACTCGGGGATTTTTCGAATGCCATGTCATTTCCTTCGAGACGTTCTTGGTTGCAAACAGTCTTTGCAACCTGGGTGTGATCGGGAAATAAAACATAACATTCAAAGACACTAAGCTACCTTTGGAAGTCTGCTTGTATCGGTCGCTGCCACACACCCTACACGCAGACAGATGAGCATCATCCTTCCAAAACATCATACACCCTTTCGGGCATGCATGAATCTTTTAATGAGACAGTTCCAACCCCTTCACAATCTTCTTCACCTCATAGAATGTGTCGGCCATATGGCCGTTGTTCGGAATCGCTTCACTTAGCAAAGAAGCAAACCCATCAACACATCTGTAAGGCAAATTATACTCACACTTTAGACTAGTGATTCTAGCGGCCATCTCTAACACAGACAAAGAACTCCCTTCGTATAATGGCCTTTCAGAAGCCTGCAACAAATCCAGAAAATGCTTAGCTGTTGCATTAGGCTCCTCCACCGATGAAACACTAGCCTGCTTGGAGTGCCCCTGATCTTGGCTATGACCAAAAACATCGAAAACCATTTCACGATATTCGTTGGACCGCAGTTCAGGAGCTCCCGGAAACCCTTCCCCGTGACACATCCACTAATAGTAGTTAGGTATGAAACCCTTGCGGTATAGATGAATTTTAACCGTATCCACATTCCAAAGCCGTTTGTTCTTACATTTAACACATGGACACCTAACTTCATTCGGGTTACTACTCTCGGGATGATCTGTGACGTACTCAACGAATTCATCAACCCCTTTCACGAACTCCGGATTAATACTTTGACCAACCTTCCATTCATACATCCAGCTATGTTCTCTTCGTTTCATGATTACAACTTCTACACAACTCACGCATATGTACAATCGCATTAGTCATAAATTGTATTTCATAGTCATTATCCACCAAAGCGTTATGGAAATGCAAATGAGATTTGAAATGCTTCCAAAGGGTCCTTATCACTCCAACCTAACCCATCCTTGTACGTTTAATCTCACTAGTGAATATAAGCCAGGTTTTCAATTATATGGAAAATCCGCCAGCATTTCCCTACAATTCTCCAAGTACACGATGTAGGCGATTAAATACACCTACATATGTACCCATAGAACACTGTAGAGAAATGAAAAGACAGGATTTTCCCTAGAATCAAAAACAAGGCTTACATTCACCACCTAAGTGAGAATTAGCGTACAAGGATAGTCCCAACCGGGGACTATTCAAGACATACTCCTAATGTGTATGCCTTGAACGGGTGTCTAGACATATGATTATGCAAATGATTCATTTATTATATATATATATATATATATATATATATATATATATATATATATATATATATATAAAAAGTGAAGGACACATGCATTATACTAAACAAAGATATATCATAATTAAACTAAACTAAGCAAATAAATAAGCACAATTATTAAATATTATATTAAACATTATATCAAACAAAAATATTAAAAATAAACTAACATATACTATATAACACAAAACTAAACTAAAATAAACTAAACTAAAATAAACTAAACTAACATACATTATTATATTAAACTAAACCAAAATAAACTAACATGTTATAATACAACAATTAAAAACTAAACATAAATAAACTAAACTAACATATCATAACACAAACACATTCATTTCATATATTTCAACATATTAAAAAATAAATACAACAAATTGTATACACTACACTTAAAACAATAATAAACTAACATATATCTACATATCATTAGTCACTAACATGCTAAGTATAAACTAAACTTATAATTATAGCTTTTATATACTCTCTAACCTGTAGATTTGAAGTTGTTATCGCCAAAAAACCAAATAAATCTCAATCCAACAAATAATTCAAATTCAAAACTTAGTAACTAAGTTTGTGTTGCCTGTTTATTTTTAAAAAAAATGAATAAATGCTATCAAGTTATAATGAAAAAAAAAAAAAAAAAAAAAAAGACAACCTGCTGTCGATGGTGGCTGGGCGTCGTTCTGGTTGCAGACAGCGGCCGGCTGGTGTCGTGGCTGTTAGTAGCAATTCCAAAAAAAAAACCCCTAAAAAACCCGAAAACAGTTTATTTAAAGAAAAAAAAGGTAAACACTTACCACTATCCAACGGCGGCGCTTATGGTGAATTCCGGTGAAGCCTAGGTGGTTGTGGTGAAAATCGGCGCTGCTAATGGTGAATTCCGGTGAAGTCTAGGTGGTGGTGGTTAGGGTTTTCCGCAACATTTACAAAAAAAAAAAAAAAAAAAAAAAAAACAACCAAAAAAACGAGACTTACCTACACTGGCGGCGGCCAAGCGGCGGATGGTGGTGGAGGCGCGTTCTCCTTCTCTATTTCTCCTTCTCCCTTTCTCCTTCTCTCTTCCTCTTTCTCCCTTTCGCTCTCTTCCTGTTTCTGTTCTTTCTTTTCTGTCGCAAAACAAGAATTAAACTCCAGTTTTTTTTTTTTTTAATTTGCTTAAACATCCGACGGAAATAATTGCCTTGGAATTGTCTTCTTCCGACGGAATTTCCGTCGGAAAAAAATTTCCGATGGAATATTCCCTTGGAACTTGAAATTTCCAAGGGAATTCAAATCCGTCGGAATAATTCCAACGGATTTTTCCGACAACTCCAATTTCCGCCGGAATTTTTGAATTTTCCGAGGGAATTTCAGTCCGTCGGAATTAAGCCTATTTCTAGTAGTTATCGCCGAGGGCAAGAAAACTATGCTGAAAATTTCGATCTATCATAGCTTAACATTGAAAAAATTGAACAATTTTATTGGTTTTGGTTAATGCTAGAGCTGTGAAATAAGGATTCAATGAAGAGTTTTTAATCTATTTGATTTTAGATTTAGATTTGAATTTGGATTTTTGAAACAATAAAATTGAGTAAATTAATTAATTGTTATCGCTAGAATTGTGTAAATACTTCTTTATTTTTGCTGTTTTAAGCTACAATTTTGCTGCAGGTTGGATGAATCTGAATGAAAATTACGCTGTATTATTAGAGACGTGTAATTTTGCTGGGTATAGTTTGGGGCCAGTGCAATATCAAATTATATGTTCATTCTAAAAGGTTGAAGGTGTGTTAGACTTAATTAATTTTTTTTATTATCTATTGGTTTGCCTCAAACTTCAATGTCCCTTAAAATAAAGATAATTTCATTAAATTTTTGGTACTTAGTTATCTCCATATTTCCTGTATATGTTTTGGATGTTTAATATTTTTTATGGAAATTTTGTTGCATGTGTTTGATTATTATTGAAGAAAATAAAGGAGGGAATTAAATGGGTTTAGTTTAAGGAGATAAGATTGGGAGGAAGGAGCAAAATGAAGGAGAGAAAGAACGAACAACCTTATATTTAAAGGTATATGATCTGACCCCTGCTAATGACTTTATATTGGTTAAACCTTGGTATTAGGGTATACAATATTACTTGTACATCTTTTTTATTAGTATTTTGTCTAATATACTATTAAGTATTCATGTAATTGTGTTTTATATTTTATTTGGAGAAAATATAATTAGGTACTCGGTTGAAGTTACTGGTTTAGAGACTTTGGACTGTGATTATTGTTGTTGTGCCTTTGAATTTACTTTCTTGTTATGTACTTATGTAACATATCTGAGTTGTTAAATGGTAAACGATGGTTTGAGATTTGTGTTTGTCATTGTTTGACCTCTTTGTGAAGTGTAATCATACTCACAGTCTAAATCACTTATAAAAGGATACAAGATAATTTAATTGAATGATCCTTGATAGTACTTGGGTAATTCACTCATCATTTGTTAGATATCATAAGGAATTTGATCGTTTATCATTACAATTTGGCTTCGATTCAGGTCAGTCAAGTTGGCCCTAAGATATATAAAGTTGTCTAAGAAAAGCCAGCAACAGCGTTTTGTGCATCTATTTATCTGATAACCTGTCAATATTGAAGCTTATGCTTTGTTTATCTGATAACATGTCAATGTTAGAGATAATTTGGTTTCAGTACTTTTGAGTCCTTATTTACTTAATAAAATGCTTCAAATAAGGCATGTTGGCTGGGTTGTGTACAGCTTTTTGTTATGTAATTCACTAGTACATTAGTTGTACAACTTTGCAGGTGATTGGATATGTTCCTTTATCATAGCTTAACATTAGGTTTGTGCTTACTCTTAGTGAAGTTGTGGAGGGGTTTTATTAATCTAGTGACCTTGACAATTCACTAATCATATCTTGACTGAGAATTGGTTGTGTAGATATGAAAGGTGTGGCTTTCAATTGGTATTAACTTTGCAGCTTATAAATAATAAAATAAAGAAAAGGTGTGAACAATTGAGTTAAATTAGTAGATTCATTTGGTTCACCTTTGGACCTTAATTAGTGACTGCCTTAATCTGAGCCTAATTATTTAAAGTTGAAACAACCATTATCAGTTCGTAAAATGTATCAAGAATAAAAAAGATTAGAATATTACTGTATGTTTTCATTGTATGATGTATGCTTAAGATGTTAATTATGTTATTGGGGGCTCTTACATGTAATTCCTTTTCTTTTATCTGTGAGCAATTTAAACTTCAATTTATAATGGTGGTCTGGAATGTCCTAGCTTGAAGATTGTTGATGTTAGTGTGAACTGAGACAACAACTTTATATTTTGAATAGAGGTGACCAGGTGATAATGTAAAATATAATCCATTTTTTTTAAGAGATGTAAAGTGCACTTTGTATTACAAGCATACATACATCAGATTTTGTACTATTAACATTACAAAAAAAAAAAAAAAAAAAAAAAAAAAAAAAAAAAAAAAATCCGTTATTTAATTATGTATTTAATTTTGAATAATATATAAATTTGTTGAACAGGGTTCTTTTGTTAAATAATAATATTAGAGACATTGATACTAAAGAGTCTCTAGTATTTGAAAGTTCCAATATAAAAGTACTTTTGTCGTTTTGAAGTCTATCTTTAGTATCAGGAATTTCCAATACTAAAAGGACTTTCCGAAGCTACGAAAAACTACTGTAATAGTAATTTTAGATACTATAGTGATTGTTTAGTATCGGAAACCAATTTGATACTAAGGATCTAACTCTTTAGTATCAATTATTTCTGACACCATATGATGTGATAGTTGTATCGGAAATTTTGTTACTAATTATCTGATACTAATGATATTTCTGATACTAAAGGTACCCCGACCCCTTATAATATTGGTTTGAAGAATCGATACCAACACATTAGCCACGAAGGTATTAGTATCATATTAGTGTCAGAAATCATTTCCGATACTAATGGCTTTTGGTATCGGAAAACAACCCTTTAGTATCGATTAATTTTCGATACTAAAGACCAATTTTCTAGTAGTGAGTAATTAAAAACACAAACCGAAACTGCCACGTGTCCTCTCATTTTACCTTTCTTTATAATCATTATTTTTTTTATATTTACATAGAACGTCTCTAGCCCCCCCCCCCCCTTTATTTCTCAATAACCCTTTATATGCTATAACTTCCATTTAAATTCAACAAATGAATCCTCTTCACCCTCCATCTTTCAATTCAATTTAATCACATTCGTCATTTAATTCATGGACCTTTCAATCTCTGATATAAATACAAATTTTCATTAAGGCTTTTTTCACATCACCTAAGCTCTAAAAAAAAATAATAAATAAATAAAGAGAGAGAGAGAAATATCTCTTAAAATTCTATGTAAATTCTTTACTATAATGAAAATGTTAATTGAAAAGGAAAAATTGAGGCTGTAAAGAAAGGAGATTTGCATTTGTCAAGAAAAATAAAGAGTTTCATAATATAACATTGCTTGGATGTCATTGGGATATTATTTTCAAGATATTAAGCATAATCTAATATTTGGTAAAAAAAAGAAAAAAAAAAAGAAAAAAAAAAGAAAGAAAAACTTTATATTTGACAACCCGTGTGTAAAACGGGCTCAAAAGCTAGTTATACTTGAATGTGCGCACATGAGAAAGTATAAATGAAGTATTGTGTGACATGGTGAAATGTCTCACAACTATTAAAAATATAAAGAGTGAAAAGGTGATGTGGGCCCCACTAATACTTTTCAGACATATGTTCATGGGGACCACTGCCACTGAGTCGATATTTTGTTCCACTGAAACTCCAGTGGAATTTCTTAAAGTACCACTGAGACTATATTTTATATTACTGAGAGTGTAAAGAATTTTGTACTACTGAAACTCCAGTGGTATTACTCCCTCCGTTTCGTATTAATAACAACACTTTCCTTTTACATTTGTTTCATATAAATTGCAACACTTCTACATTTGGAAATGACCCACTACTCCGTATTATTTTATAATTTCTCTCTCTTACTAACCCCACTTTTACAAATATATTATTATTTCTCTTTCCTACCAACCCCACTTATACTACTTTTTTATTATTTCATTCTCCTACCAACAATACTTTACATTAAGGCTGAGCATAACTACCTGAAAACCCGATCTGTAACCGATCCGAAAATTAGGATACCCAATCCGATAACCATAACGGTTCGGATACCCGATTCGGTAATTTGTTATTGGGTATCTGTAATACCCCGAATTTTGGGAAGATATTTTAGGAAAAATTGCTTTAAATAATACCACCTTTCACCCGTCCGCTAAAAATAAGTCCACCTTTTGTTTATTTCAGAATAATACGACCTTTGGGGATGTCCGTTTTAAACAAGTTATTTTACCTACAACTTGAATAACCGGTTAAAATTTTCAATAAATTCGTTTAATAATCTAATTAACTCTTAATTAATAATTTTTTTTTTAATTAATAATTTTTTTTATTTTTTATTTTTCCCCTTCACCTTCATCAATGGTTGTCTCTTCTCCTCCACCTCCATCCTCCCCTTCCCTCTCTTTTTCCGGCAGCTCCCTCCTCCTCCTTCCCTCCCTTTTTCCGGCAGCCCCCTCTCCTCCCCCTTCCCTCCCTTTCCCGACAACTCAATTAACCCAAAAACCCCAACCCAGCCCTAACCCAAAAACCCTAACCTTTAAAATTGAGAACACCAGCACCGCGAAACCCCTCACCTCCTAAACTCCGGCTATTTGGTGCGATTGGTGGCGATTTGGTGTGTGTGGGTTCGCTTGGTGGTGGTGGGTTGTGGTGGCAGCAACTGCGGAGGAAGGTGAGACTTTGTTGTGATGGTGGTAAGGGGCGACGGCAGGGGGTTGTGATGGTGGTGATAAAGGGGTGGCGGGCCGTTCCAGTCTTGCGATGAAGAGGGTGGTCGTACACGGGCTGGGGCTGGGAGATTTTTATTTACCCGCAACGCCATCGTTCCCCTCCCCCTCCCTCTCTCTCTTCCCCGCAACGCCGAGATTATTTGTTAGATTCAACGGCCTGGGGTGGGATTTTGTCGGGGCTTGGGTGACTGGGTGGTGGTGGTGGGTGATTGGGTGGTGAAGGTGGGCTGGGGTTTCGGCCGGCTGGAAGGGGTGGTGGTGAAGGCTGGCGGTGGTGCGTGGGGTGGTGATGGACTGATGGGAATGGGGGCTGTTTTTTTTTAATAATATTAGTTTTTTTTTAATTGTTTTTTTATTATTATTATTTTTCTGAATTTTTTTAAATATATTTGGTTTTTTTTATATTTTTTTAATTTTTGTGTAATTAAAAAAAATTATATTTTCAGACCAATAAAATGATGACACGTGTCCATATAACCTATTAATCAGGTTACCAACAGGTTACAACTTGTTTAAAGCGGACACCCCCCAAAGGTCGTATTATTCTGAAATAAACAAAAGGTGGACTTGTTTTTAGCGAACGGGTAAAAGGTTGTATAATTTAAAGCAATTTTTCCGATATTTTAATAATTTCTTGAATTATTTAATTTGGAGCCAAAATGAATTTTAAATTTTGGCGCCAAATATATGCATTTAATCATTTGAACAATTAATTATTTTCGGATTTCTAAATTAATAATATTGGTTTAATTATCTTTTGAAGGTCAGTCCATATTTTATTCAATATGTATGTTATTATCTTAGAAATTTCAAGAGTTTTAAAGATAATACCTAATATACATTATGATTTACAACAAATTTTAGTTTTGATACTATCTAAAATATTTATATATTTGTATAATAACTTGATTTAAATATCAAATTCAATTATTTTATCCATTTAATTATAATTTTCGTTTTTAAAAAAAGAAAAAAAAAAACAGATTTTTTCAAAATTAGCTGGCCGAAAGCTTAATAAACAAAAAAAAAATTAATTATGATTATTTTGTGATTTCTATCTTATTCTTTACTTAACCATTAAACCCTCTCCATAATCTTATTTTATCCCTATCTTCCTTCTTCTAATCCTCCAATCAAATGAACTTCTATCCAATTTTTCTACTCATCTTTTACACCCAAATATTAATCTAGACTTAATTTGATTTAAGTACTTTAACAAACCTCAAAACTAATCATGTTTTCTAGTAATCATATCATACATTAATCTCTATCCCTTCCACACTCTAAACACTATAAATAGACCCTTAATCCTCCTCAATTACTCACACCAAAATCAGAAATTTCTTCTCCTTTAGTTCCCTTGAAACCCATGTACTCTTCCTCTTCCAAGTTCTTGCTTCTTTTCCTAGCTTTCACTCGTACAAACACCGACCTTGCTTCTTCTTATGCGTACAACAACCAAAGCCGAACCCGCCACCACTGCCGCCCTCTTTCCTCCACCTGCTGTTGCTGCTGTAAGTTGCTGTCACAAGATAGGAGTTGCCTTAGTCAGTGGCGGATCCAGGGTTTCTGAGATAGTGTGTCACCATCAATTATTGATCATTTGTGAAAGTACAATTTTTTTTTCCATGTCTTGTTCATAATTAATTTCAATCCAAAACTTATATGTATAAAATATATATATATGTATATATACATACATATATATGTATATATACATATACCAAATTGATTTCAATCCAAAAATAGGACACAAAAATTCATATCACAACCAAATACAGTACTTAAGAATTCAATTTTACAAGTCGAAAATACTACAAATAACATGTTATAAACCAATGGTACAATAAATTATTATATTGAATTAACTTTATGATTTTTTAGTTAATTGATAAGCTTTATGGGGAAATATTAAAATTGGTTGTACAAATATAAGATATAAAAAGGGAAAAAAAATTATACAAAAAAAAGTGAGATAACTTAAAAGACCAGTTATTAAATATAACTGGTCTCTTTAATGAAAAAAAGTAACGCAAAAAATTGTGAAATGCAATAGCAGCATCAAAGAGACCTCTTATATAAATAACAGGTCTCTTTAATATATTAAAAAACACACCAAGTCTTTTGTAGCAATAGCAGCATCAAAGAGATCTCCTATCTTAATAATCGGTCTCTTTGATATTGTTTGTTGTTAGCAGCATCAAAGAGACCACCTATCTATAATAAGGGGTCTCTTTGATATTTTATTTTTAAAAAAAATACTGTGTCACCGGACCCACTATGACTAAAGGTGGGTCCGCCCCTGGCCTTAGTTGCTCTTAGTTTCCCTCCTTGCCATACATGCATGCGTCGTAAAAAAAAAAAAAAAAAAAAAAAAAAGGCCCTTCTATTTTATTTCATACTATTACGTACTATACTATGTTTCTTTTGGTTAAAGTACTATGTTCCTTATTACTAATACTTTACTCTATTATTATAAGTATGAAATTATTGTTCTGAAATTAAAACAAAGTTATTATTGTTTTTAAAGTAATACAAGTTTGATGGTTTGGTAATTCGTGCACAATTAGAATGATGTTTATGGTTTTGTGTTATTTTGTTAACCTTATATTAATTAAGGTTATTTTATTGTGTAAGAGGATTCCCTTGATCGTGGTCAAGTGTAGTAGTCGTACCTTAATTGTTCTCGTGATCAAGGTATGTATATGTGGCTAGGTCCTTGATACAAGTTTTGAATGCGTGTTTTGATAAACGTTTATTGTGATGAGTTAAAAATATAATTTTTTCGATTTTAAAAGTTTGATCTTTAAAAGTGCTAATTAATTAATAAAATTTGTTTATAAATCACTTGATTACAAGTTATCAAATCAAAGGATTAATTTAAACTTGCAGCTCAAATGGGCCCGAGTATTTATTATTTTAATTGTCCCTCTACCCGGGACTGGTTAACTAAGACCATGAACTTTGTATGATATGGTCTTTCCTCGAGTATAGTTTAACTTGCTTGGGGGGTATGCACACTTAGGTGAGAAAAATTGATTTTGGAAATTCAGCTTAAATTGGAAATCTATTGGTTTGGAAAGTTTATATTAATGGATGTTACTACTTTTGGATGGTTTAAATTTTGGAAAGTCCAATTTTGGAAGTGACTTATAGCAAGTTTTAATTGGAATAATTGTTTTGAAAGCATGTTTGTCTAATAAATGCATTTACATGCCTTGCACTTATATGTACTTAGTAAGGGTGAGCACTACCGGGTACCCGCTGTAAAACTAAAGACCCGGTCCTGGAACCGTTTAGTACCGGGTCCTTAATTTTCAGACTCGGAAACAGAACTGGTAGGAACCGAGTCCAAAACCGGGTACCCGGTTGGCTTATACAAAGTAAAAAAATCAACGTTGTCCCTCAAACAAAAATGATTAAAAAAAATCAAAATCAAACCTAAACATATTAATGCTCAAAATACCAGAATACTCCACTAATTTTCAATATACACTCAACTAATAACAAAGTTGAACCAAAATTAGCCAATTCAAGACAATAGCAAACCATATATACACATTAAATTTCATACCCAGAATTATAATTGCAGAATTACAATGTCATACCCACCAAATAGATTTTTAATAATCTACGTAACTACATAATTTGGAATTAATAAACCCTAAAATTTTACATGCAAAATTTTGAATTGATAAACCCTTAAATTTCGAATTAATAATTAATTATAGAATATTATGCATTCTTCATACTCGACCTCCATTTCAACAACGAACCTTTCATTATCAATGACCGAATCAATTTGTTGGGTCTAAATCGTTTGATGGTTCGCTAGTGCTCGAGAAATTGAATGAAGCAGCATGTTCGGTCGCCGGTGTCGACTGTAGGTGGTCTCCGATAGTCGCTCCTCCAGCAAATTGTGATAGGCTTCTGCAATTTTAGGGTTCTAAGATTGAAATAAAGCAGCGATTTCTAACGTAAAGAGGGTGGAAGAAGAAAGTGAAAGAAGGAAGAAGATGAAGGGAGGAGGAAGAGGAGAGAAGTGGATCTAATGAAGAGGGGGAAAACCGGAAAAGTAGAGAGAAAGTAGAGAGGATAAAGGAAGAAAGGGGCGGCTGTAGGCTGTTTTTATTTTAGGGTTAGCAATTTAGCAAGTTGTATAAGTGTATATCAGTATATATATATGGGCTATTTTTTTAAAAAAAATTATAACTGAACCGGGTACCCAGTGGGTACCGAGTCTGAATTTTTAGGATCCGGTCTCGGAACCGGTTATAACCGGATTCAATATTTTGGACCCGATCCCGGAACCGGTGAGACTAGTTCCGGGTTCGGACCCGACGGGTCCTAATCGGTTCCGGGTTCAGTACCGGGTACCCTGGGTGTTTGCTCACCCCTAGTACTTAGCGTTTTTGCTAATCCATTTTCCTTTTTGTTTTTTGGTTCGTCCTATTTACCATTACTGGTAAGCAGTCTTGTTTTCAGGTGTGGAATTGATCGTGCGCATACTTGAATCGGGATCGGGATCACTTAGTTTGGAATTTATTCATTCACGAGTCAGACAAGTTTTATTTGGAGTATTTTCAAACTATATAATATGATTATTATATTATTAATAAAGTCAGTTATTTTTCCGCTGCCGTTATTAGTAGTTAATAAGCCTTACGTTTTCACGTGGCGGTAATACGCCCAGGTCTATCTCTACGGTATTTTATACGTATAATTATAGTATCTACGTAGAGAGAGATTTGGGGGTGTTACAGTATCATTTTAAAATTAACGATTACCCGATCCGATCTGATCCGATAAACAATTTTTTGTTTTTTTTTTCCTACTTAAATCTATTTATCCAAAATCTAAACTCTTATTTTACTTCATAATCTCTTTATATTATCAGTGATTAGTAATATTAAAAATAATTTGGTCAAGATCATGTGGTATTGTTGTTATTTAGTGTTGAATAATAACATAATAACTACATTATTAAGTTTAATTATCAATATTGGATATTTTATTAGGTACCCAATAACTAATCCGAAAATCCGGGCACCCGAACTTATCGGTTCGGTTAATGGATATCACTTTTAGTGATATTTGTTATCGATTACCCGAACCGTTAGTGTTAACGGTACGATTACCCGACCCGTGCTCACCCCTACTTTACATTATTAAAATCCTCTTTTGGGCCCCGCCCTATAAATTTTCTTAAACTTTGTGAACACCCTAATGTTGCGATTAATATGAAACGGAGAAAGTATTTAATAGCTCAATGAGACCTCTAAAATGACACCTAAAATGCCTACATTACCCTTATGAGACATGGCTTTATTGTCTCACAAACGGAGCAAAATAGCTAGATTTTGCACATACTCTACATTGTCTCACAAAATTGTCTCACAAACAACCCTCCGTTTGGAAGCCCTTGTGTGCACATACTCTACATTTTTGGCCACCTGTAATATGTTTACCTAGCAATAGCTAAACTTAATTGCATTCCGTGACAAAATCCTTTTGAAGTCACTAGCGTTCCACCCCTAATCGAGCATTTTATTTATTGGCATTTTGGCAACGCTAAATGAGCATTTGATCCACATTATAAGACCAATTGAAGAGATTGAGCAAATTCCTCATAACTTATTTGTCTTTCTATTCAATACTCCTTTCGTTCTAAAATAAAGCAATTATAATATTATACTTCATACATATATACAAAGTATAATATAGATTTTTTTTTTTAAGAGAGCCATAAGGGCGGATGATGAGAATCGATCCCAAGATCTTCTGGAATCGGGAGAAAAACTCTAACCATATGAGCTATCCCTCACTCTCAGTATATATTATAGAGTATTAGTGCATTAGAAACTTTATTCGTTATTATGTTTCAATTTTTGCATCAATGAGATAATTTTGTGATAACTACATTTGCAAAAATTGCAACTAGGAATGCTTTTATATGACTACAATTACTATCTTATAAGTAAATTTTATGAAGAAAAGGGCAAAATGTTTTCATAAATCAAATCAAGTCTCATGCTATCAATGGTTCAACCAGCCTATTGATATGGGTGGATCTAGTAACTGCCTTAAGTAATCACTAGTAGAAAAAATGAAATAGGCATCGCCAATCCGCACCGGTTTTGAAAAATAGGCGGGATTGAAAAATGGAGTTTTCGCACCAGTTCTAACCAAACCGATGCGAAATTATCTTTTTCGCACAAACCGGTGCGAATTTAAAAAGAAAAAAAAACCAAAAAAAAAATAAGAATAACCGGTGCCCCTTTAATCCTATAAGAATAATCTTTATTATATTTTTTGTTGTTTTAATTGATGCAAGTTCGAAGTTTTTGATTTTTTTCAGTTCAAAGTTCCTGATTTTTCTGAGTTTGAAGTTTCTAGGTTCAAAATTACAATTTCAGCGACTGTATTGTAAAATAACAACTCCAGCGATTTTTCTAATATTTTTTTTTTATATATAGTAAAATAACAATTTATATATATATTTATATGTGATTGTATATTACGATTTTGGTGTTTTTTTTAGGGAAACAATTTTGGTATTTTGTGTCATTGTACACTGATTTTTCAGTGAAGAAATTGCGATTTTTTTTTAATTTTTGAAGGCATAATTGGCACCGGTTAACCGGTGCCAATTGTAGTTAAAACCAAAAAAAAAAGCGCGACACTTACTTTTCGCACCGGTTTTGAACCAGTGTTGCGAAATCCCTTAGGTTTTGGCATCCCTCAAATCAGGACCGGTTCAAAACCGGTGCTAAATGGGGGTTTTAAACCGGTGCTGATTACCATTTTTCGCCTAGTGAATGTATCACGACTCATGAGTGCTACCCCCCCCCCAACACACACACACATAGATAAACAATTTTTTTATTTTTTAAAGGTTAAATACGTGGTGAAAATTAGAAATGTCCTCTTATCACAAGACCGTGTACTTATTTATCAAGAAGTAAAAATAAGAAAATTTGTTGTCCATAAAATTAAAGGGTCAATATTTTGATGAGTCGGAATAGAGTAGCCGAGAGAAGCATCATGATTAAAACAAAATAAAAGATAATATAATGAGACATGCACCTTTATTGGTACTCTGTGATTAGTTCAGCTAATGATAATCCTAGATCAGCTTCACATAATTAAGACTTCTGGCCAGTGGCCACTTAGACAATGCAATGTAGCACACTTGCACGGTTAATTCTAAACCCTTATTATTTGCCTAAGCGACATGTTCTGTATAATAGAGTATCTTGCGTAATTTGTTAAAAAGGGGTTTTATGTTACTATTGTCTATTAACAAGTACATAATGCTCCGTACTAAATTATTACTATTATAGTACAGCAAATTGCAATAAACTTTTTTAAGCATGAATATGACTGTTATTAATCGAAGTACTATGACTAATAAGCTACAAGTCGGCAGGAATTTAAATATATGCACGCGGAGAAATGATCAATTTGCATACATTGTACTCCTTCTGTCTTAAATTTCTTTGACTTTTCACGGTCTTTAAAATGCGTTTATAATGTATATAACTCTATTTTTTTACGCGTAAAAATTATAAAAATATGATATTAATAAAATATACAATGAGACGAATCCTACAAGACCCCACTTTGATTATATTATCTCTTATAGATTAATGGGTATTTATGGTCAAAGTTTTGAAATTTTAACCCAATAATTTACAGTGGGGCAAAAAAATAGGGACAAAGAGAGTATATAGCAAAATTTGTTATATACAATGTAATAATAAATTAATAATGTAATTGAGGTTATTTGGCAATCGGCGGTTGACTTTTGATTGTTACCTGGTTTGCTTGACTTATTTGGCTAGCTAGAAGTATTAGTTGTATGGGTTGACTTTTTAAGTTGAATTGTTTGTGTTAAACTAGTTGTTTACCAAAGTGTCCGACAAAATTAGTTTTGGTTGTTAGCTATCTATTAATAAAAAGGTAGGTTAAAAACCAATAGAAAAAGTTACTCCAATCCTACTGGCTTTTAATTTTTAACTAAAAAGCCAACAACCAAACATATTTTTTGGCTGTTTGACCAAACTAAAAACCTATTTGCCAAACATCCCCAATATGTCAAAATTTGGTGCTTTGTACATTTTTTGTTTTCGAAGAATGGTGCTGATCAGTACGATAGTACATAAATTCCCCTGAAAAAAAAAATTGGTTCAAAAATTTAGTCATCAAAATTATTGTAGGTGTATTTGTTCGTTTTTCTTAGAAAATTTCCCTTTTTGATCTCGAATCAGTTAGATGATGTTGCCTCCTTTGCATAGATGTATATCATTTCTCTCCCATATGTGCTCTAATCAGTATGTTTGGAGAAAAAATACTTTGGCAGCATGGAATGTAATAGATAAGCAAAATTAGAATTAGTGATATCAACTTGCAACTATTTTTGGGTTAAACTGTATAAGTTCATCTAAAAAGGGAGAAAACACTAACTGGGTAATCTCATGGTAATTGTTTGACTGACCACACGATATGACCAGTCACCACATATAAAAGTCAATGTTCTTACCAATTGATATACTACGTACTAATATAACAATGCTACTAGTATACTTGATCAAACTCTCTTCAACGAAGAAGTTTAATATGTTATGCCTATAAATTCATCTATGACAAATTTTTTTATTTATTTAATTTTTTTTTTTTACTAAATTGCATTAATAAATGATTTAAATTCTATATTATCATAGGATCAAGGAGTAAAGGGATGGTTATTTTCTCCATCTTCCCCTGATGTGATCAGGTTTCGATCCTCACCCCCATCCCTCCTGTGATAGGAGGGACACCCGTGTCTTATCAGGAAAAAAAAAAAAAAAAAATCTATAATTATAAAGTGTGAATAGGCAGAGAGTTGGCATATAAAGTGGTGGTCCTAGTAAAAGATTCTCACGAAGTCATTATATATTTATATTGTATGCATAATAAGGAAAGCAACTACTAGTACTATGCTATTTTTTGGCACCAATCTATTTTGTTTTGTGATTTAAATCTTACGTTGCGACTCTCATTTGCTTTACTTTTTTGAAATTTGAGAGGTTAAACCGTCACAGATATGCATCACTATTACCTCTTCGTTCACATGACAGATATTTTTTCTCAAAGGTGGTATCGACAATGCCAAAAAGGTAAAGTTAAGATAATTATTTCATTGCATGCCACGAATTATGTTAACGAGGAGTTACAACCATAAACGTTCCGCACATTTTTCTCAAGTCAATTCCGGTCATTCTCTCTTTTTAGGGTGTGTGGTGGAATAAGTGTGGTATTAGCTTAAATTTTACTGTATGGTTCGTGGAAAACTTATAGGTGAGCTGTCTTGTGATTAAGAAAGTGGCCGCGAATGAGGAGTGTATAAAATTAAAATATATGTATTAAAATGCTTCACATATTTTTATAAACTTTAAGGTAATCGTAATTGTCTAATTTAGTTTGTACGTGATCAAACTTGCCTCAAAAAATTATTCAATCTACTAATTTAATCTAAGTCTTTGTAGAAATGTTATAGTTAAAGAAGAAAAACCTATATTTGAATTTCCTTCAAAAAATATATAATACTACAGGGAAAACTAAAGATGAAGAAAGGCATATTTTGCCCAAGACATGAAATTTCTAGCTAGATTAGATATGCTCTTCTTTCTAACTGAGAACAACTGTCCTTGGCTTTTATAAAATTAGTGGAAATTGTGGTATCATTATAAGTGAGTTAAAGTCGAAGTAAGTTAATTTGTCAAATCCAATTTCATCCTATAAAACAAAAATGGATTCTTTCAAAATTCTAATCTTGTTGTTATATATTGTGATATAAATTTATAACTAGTCAAATTGGGCAGCTCATCCATTAAGTTTGTGTTTGGGTACAAAAATGACTCCTTCATTTTTGCTCTATGTTTAGTTTACCTTATTTTTGCTTATCAGTTCTAATCTGAATGTGTTTTTTTTTTTTTTTACTGATCAAATTGTCTAAATTTTAACCTTATATTTGATCTTAAAAATAAGCATTAAATGATGTATTATTTGATTTGTATTAATGTATATTTTCCAAATATGTATTTTTCTAAATTTTTTCATCATAGAATTAAAAATAGTTATAGATAAGAAATTTGCACATAAAAGATAAAGAAAACCTTTTTTTTTTTTATACGTCATAGCTGAACTTATTTTTTCTCATTTGATCATAAATAAGTTATTGTACTTAAATAAGGCAAACTAAACATAACCTTAGTTAGGCATTAACGACAATTTTCTCGAACTTCCTCATCAAGTTCACATCCGAGGCTAACTTATGTTTTGTGGCCTTGTGGGGCTGATATTGGTGACCAACCCAAAACACAAGATCATAAGTGACAAAAATTGAGTTCATATCAAACATACTAGGATGGTTTTTTTATGAAGCTTGCCATTTGATAAAGACTGTTATAAGTCCAGTGCAGAAGAATTTGATCTATTAGTCTAGTCTAGCCAATCACACAAGACACAACTTAAAAAAACATATTGGGCTTTCTTAACTCCACAAATGGGCCAATTGAAACAAAAAGTGCTTTTAAAAAACTCGTATCCAATATATGCCATTTATCGGCTCAATATTGTACTAATGGACCGGTTGGTTGGGTCACAATGCAACATAGTCATATGGGCTAAGGAGCCACACGGGCGTGCGATAAACAAAAACATGTTCAATGAGGTTTTAAACCTTTAAAGTTTAGAGTACATTTAAATGTTTAGTGTGCATTTAAATGTTTGGAGGATAATGTAATTGAGACTTTACCCAATTTTACTTTAATTTTTCTATAATTATTTTTAATTTTAATGAGAGTATCATACTATTCTAGAATCACATTCAAGGTTTACTATTTTTTTTTTTTTTTTTAAAAAAAAAGGTCATAAGAGCATTGCAAAATACATACAAATATATACTGTACTACCTACGTTTCTTTTTATTTGCAACAAATGAGATTTTTTTATATCTTACATAAACTACTCATTTATTGCAAATAAAAAAAATATAGGTAGTATTTCCGATAGAGGAGGGGGGATCAAAACTGTGACTGGTTGCGGCCCTTAGTTTTTAATACTAGGCCAAGGTCTCATCGGTAGATTTACTACAGTAAATAATGTTAGCTGACATACATATTCATTATTGTTTTTTAGAGATCTCTTATGAATCAACATTTCCGTGTGCATTTGATAGTAAATATGTTGGTTTCGTGGGAAGGAACGAGTATAAAGCGCCCATAGCTCAATCTTTATCGGAGACAGGAAAACAACAATAAGAAGAATTTGTTAGTGGATTTCACCTCTCATCTTCATCATTTTTCTTTGATAATGGGTTTGCATGTAACGATCAGACTTAGGAATTGACTGGTTTACTTGATACCATTATTAGGTTTTGCATTGGCGAAAATATATTTATGCATTGAGAAATTTAGCTTGAGTTTTAGATTTTCACACGGCGTGACTATATATTGTTTATCAACAAGTAACTATGTACGTAATGTAAGTATGTAACTAATGTGATTGATTGAGCAATATTTTCCAAAAGGATATTCCAACTCAAGTGGCTTGTTCGGTGACCTAATATCATATTAAAAAAGACTTCGTACTAAACAAACAAAGGGTTGTATCCAATTCAACTTTTTATACCCATATATTTGGCCATGTACTAGTGTCCCACTAGTATTGTCAATATCATGGGCTCCCATGCATGCATATAATGAGATCGAGTTGTTTGCTTGTTTTTGAGGTATCTTCTGCATATGTATTTTGTGATGACTATGTGAAAGGCCTCATAATCTCACATGTCATTCCCCACTGTCTATAATCTATATATGTCTATAAGTTTGATAGACATTGTACTAAGTTGTATGTATTTTGTTATCTACCTTTGAGATTCCACCATTACAATGCAAGCTACACCAAAGTTTAAACCCGGCCTTTTACGAAGTACGTGAGATGAGTATATTCACTAGAAGGGGATCGATGGATTAGAGTTAGTATCGATCTATCAATTCAAGCTTTTAGGTGTTTTCCATTATGGGTGTGTTGAAACCGGCTACATGTATCATAAGATATCTTGAAAAAAGTGCGTTTTGGTAATTATGTTTAGAGAAGACTTTGTTTTTTATGTTTAGCTTGTTTTTTACTTTTTATAGCCAAAATCACCAAGTTCCGATAAGATACATTAAGTTCAAATAAGTTACACAATAGGTATGCATTTATGAATAAGTTTTTTTCTTAAAAATCGAATAGAGCCAAAATCACCAAGTTCCGATAAGATATATTAAGCTCAAATAAGTTACACAATAGGTATGCTTGCATGAATAAGTTTTTTTTAAAAAAATCTAATAGAAAACACGTTAAAATAGAGAGCATGCCTTTTGTATCAAAATTAATAAGATGGTGCATATATAGATGAACTAACGTAACTTATTGTCGACTTAACAACGACATTAAAGCTAATCAAGAAAATAGCCTTTGTTTTTCACACAAGTTGCCAATCAACAACATAATATACGTCGTATTAAAATTTAGAATAGTCTCTTTCAAAACGGGATGTTTAGTTTTACAATAGTAGCCAACCAGTACGAGTTCATCACGAGTATTACTACTCCAATGATCCAATCCGTATGTACTATAACGTCGATCTTTAATTAAGGTCTTAACTGTGAATAGTAAGGATAGCAGCCGTAGCACTAGAAGTCAAATGTCGTTCAATATGGTGAATTCTTCGGACCTTCGTCCCACATATAGACAACATAATTTAACACTAGATTTCCATTAGCAAGAAAGTCCTGCATCAACAATTAACGTAAGACTACCACTATTTCTATATCCATATGCATTTAGAAACGCGCAAATTGATCGTTTTTAAAAAGTTAAAATATAAAAGGAAACAAAAAACGCGCAACTGGGTATTACTGATTAATTTAGCTACTAATTTCATTTTATTTTTTGTTGCTCATTTACTGATTATATAAATTAAAGTTCTTCAGATTGATGACCTCAAAGTCTTTAACACAGTGCTAAGTCACTATTTTTGGCTTTTGTAATTTAAAATCTGCAAGTAAACATTAACCCACGTGTTTGATGAAAATAAGCTATAAAAATATACAAGTATACATCAAGTTATCTAAATATCAATGATTTCTATTTTTCAAAAGCAAAAATTATGCAAATATGTTCAACGTTACTACGTACCTAAAGGTAGCACTGGGTCGGGCCAGGTTTGCAGGCCCGGCCCAACACGAAAAAAGCACGGCACGGTGTAGGGTTAGTACGGCGATATGACACGTTACTGCACGTGTCAGGCCTAGACCGCCTTCATTTGGGAGAAGCAAGATAAGACACGGCACGGCCTTGCCCGGCACCCGACAAACTACGCTAAAATTAATGAAATTATGCCTAGGCACGCAAGCACCGTTTGGCATGGGCCAACCTTTTGAAAATATCGACCCGACACGTAACTCGTGGCCGGGCCAAGGTACGGGCCTAACTAACCCCAAAGCACGTGGGTCTGGCACAAGGCACGGCCCAGAGCCATCTTTATATGTGCCTATAATTTCCTAAGCGCGCATACCAAGTAATACTTCGTATCTGACGATTTAATGAATTTCCTGAGAGTAAGCGTAGCTCTAGTGGTTAGATCTTCTCTCCCGGTTTCAGGCAATCTTGAGATCGATTTTTATCACTCGTCCTTGTGGCTCTCTAAACATCAAAAAAAAAAAATTCCTTATAATTATTTTATGTTATATGTTAATTTTTGTATATATAAGTGAATAACTACGGACTTATTACAAATTATTTGTTATTTTAAATTATTCAAACTCCCTTAAACCTTAAATTACTTTGTCAAAATTCTTAATATGATTTTTACAATCTTCAATGTTGATTTTAAATAAAGTATGGATATGTTTTATCATGTAACAATAAAAAAGCAATGCATTCAAAACGTAAAATTCTTAAATTAAACATTGAAATGAGCTTTTACGCAACCTATCTATTTAATGATTTGTTGTTTTCTAGTTTAGTAATTAAAAATACGACCAAGTAAAAAAAAACAAAACAAAACAAACAGTTCGAGACGAAAAAAGCACAGTTAAACTTATACTACTATATATACTCTGATATGATTTATATATATATTAGTCAAATATGAATAACTAACTTTATTCGAAAATTGGTTTGTTTTTCTTCAGGATTGGAGTATGAATGTAGATTGGACTTGATATAGTTGAATATATGCAGCTTGCCGTGCTCAAAGGGAATCAAACTTTAGACTAGAAAAACATTGGACTTGTGTCATATATATGCATAATATTTATTGGACTGCTTTATGTTAATGCAAATACTAGTAGTACGTCTATAATTTAATTTCCACCCTATACTTGGGTGGTTAGGAGACACAGGCACCAAAGCTAGCTTTTGCATTATTCCAGCCAGCTGCATACTTAATTAATTCTTCAGATGATGCACACAGTGCAAGGATGATGTGTTACACTCCAAATCAATAATTGTCTTTTCTAATTCGTGTTCAACATGTAATATAATTCTCCCATCTTTTTTAATGTAACGAATATTTAAGAATTTTAATATGTACCGTGTAAGGGTGATCTCAACAATTATAAAGTTGTAGCCTTATCTTCTAAATAATATACAAGTAGTTGTTTACTCTATTTACGCTTTCCAGGTAACTCGTAATCGATCTATGCAACATATGCAACTAGCTACGACTTACCAATATATCACTGTATTAAGCTATGTGGATAGTTAGCTCTTAGCTACATACAGAGTTTAAACCAAATTCTAGGACGAAGCAAAAATAAAGATCATTGCTCAACTAGGCTTGCATATGTAGTACTTACCAATTAAACGCAGACCATAATATGATAGACAAGATAGTACCAAGGCAAAATTGCAAGGTGTTAATCCTATTCAATAAGAAAACTTTCGACAGCTCACAGATAGCTCAACCTGTTTTTCACTTGTTTAGTGAGTAGTGACAAGATTGTTTAAGTCTGGCCTAGCTTTGAGGGACTGTTTTACTATAAGCAGCAAAACAGAAATTACTTATCTCTTGATGCGTGAACTAAAATTGACAGTAGTCATGTCGTGGCAAACCACTGGCCTAAAAGACGATTCTGCACTACCTCCCGATGCAGTAGACAAGAAGCGGTCGCCCTCCAGGATAAGCACGGCGCCGGAGTTTATGTGCACTCACAACCCCGACTAGATTTCAGAATACTTGCCCAGAAAAATAAAGAACAATGTTTAGTATTTTAGAGAAGAGAGAGAGGTACGAATTGTTGTATATTTTGGCCGAAGAAAAACCGAGTATAAATAGGCAGCAAAGGGAAAATGGCTAGCAGAAAAGAAGGAAATTGCTCGGCCAGAAAAGCGTCCAGATTATTTAAGTCGATTAATATAGAGCAATAATCATAAAGAGTAACGGCCAGCTATAATCAAGGAATTAATCGCTGAACACATTCCCAATAGTCAGAAAATCTCAACAGTCAAAACCGGAATAAATGTTAAGGAATATTCTATCAACAAAGAAAGGAAATAAAATTTCTCCAAAAAGATAAGAGGGACCCACGCCCGCGCATCGCATTCCCCAAGGCCCGAGCTCGACCTGGCTCAGCGCGCGCATGTATCGTACAACACCCACCTCCAAGTCACTCAACAAAGTAGTTGTAAGACACTACAACATATAAACAAGGCAAAACCTCTCCCCCCAACCAATGTGGGATTTTTTCCCTTTTATTTGTGAGTCTCTCTCTTGTTTTCTTCCAACACTCTTGTTTTATATCAAGAACTTCCAACAAGGACAACGTACCATTTTTACTAAAACACAGTCAATTTTATGTAAGGATTACGTTATTTTGCCAATATTCTCTTGCACACATATATATAATGACGGTAGTTTCTTAATATAATACTCCGTACAGAGTAATAATTTAGAAATAACGGTTTCCTCTTACATAAAGTCATTTGTAACTCTTGGGTGCTAACTAATTAACTACTCCGTAATGAGCTATTTGCATTTGATTTTCCCATTGTTGAGTACTAGATATGCAAGCTAAGGCAATATTATTTTTTTTTTTTATATGGTATCGGACCCCAATTGCAAGCTCCTATCACTGGAAACTTAGCTGACAATGCCCTAGAGGGGTATGGGGTGAGATTTGTTGTTGACGAGGATCGAACTTTGCACCTCGAGGATGCAAAGCGACCTCTTGTGCTATTGCACCAAGAGGTCCCTCAGTAAACATAATACATAGAGCCACACAAAAGCGTGAAAAATTAGACTTTAATTTGATGTGTTACTGGCCTTATCCTGATTGCGAACCACTAAAGTTGTGAAAGTAATGCCCTCTATTAGGTCCATGTCAAGATCGAGTAAATTAACTGTATCAGAAAAAGGGTACTTGAAAGATCAAGAATAGTCATTAGATTTTACATTATCATGTATACAAAGGCAACTAGCGAACAAGTATGATCATCAATGATCTATATGCGTTTAAGCTTAACCAGAGTAGTAACTTGCATTTTGCTGCAATCCACTTGTAACAAGACAGTATCACATCATTAAATGCAACCCCACACCCCTTTATCTCTAAGAGTTCATTGACTTTATTGATAGTTTGTACTGACAATTTGTAAGCTGCTCTCCTAATTGCTTTTAAGCTCACTTTTGATTTCAATTGGCAAGTAAATGTATTATACTATCTCCGTCAGGGGCGGATCTAGGGGGGGTTCAAGGGGGTTCATTGAACCCACAGATTTTTTTGGAAAAAAATTATAAATTTTAATTTTTTTTTAAAAAAAAATAAAAAGGTTTAAAAGAAATTTTTGTGAGAATAATTATCACATGGTAAGTTTGGTGCATTGGTAATTCTCTGAATAATAGAGCGTCGCGCCCCTTTAATATATTAGGTCTTAGGTTCGACTCCTACTGCCCTCTTTTTTTTGTACTTTTTTTTTTTTTTATTACTCCTTACATTCACATTTCAATATTTCATATTTCAAAAATCAAACATCAGACATTTTTCCCCAAATTCCCAAACACCAAAACCCTAAACTTGCTTGACACCCTATGACCCTAGCCAGTAGCCACTAGCCGCCGCGGGACCGCACACCGAGACACCGACCGGCGACCACCTCACGTCCACACGGAGTGACGGAGACACGGACGAGTGGACAAGGGACGACTCACGACTGTTCTGTCTTCTACTCTTCTGAGTTCAGATTTCAAGTTCTTCTAGTTCTACAATTGTGAGTCCTCTTAATCTCTTATTCCTCTACTAGTCTACTCCTATTAATTCTTAATCTTGGTTTGCTTGTTTTTATTTTTTAAATTGGTTTATGGTTTTGATATATTGTTGAATTCTTGAATTGTTGAGAAATTGAATTGTAGAAAGTTAGAAGTTAGAAACTTAGAATTATAAATTTTTACTTGTTCTGTTAATTGAAATTTGATAATTAGAAGAAGTTTATATTGTCAAATTTGTGTTTATTGGGGACTTGTGATTTTAATTGATAATTAATTGTGTATTTTGTGTATTATTGTAGATTGTAGAGCTTTTGTTACTATGATTATAATTGATGATTAACTAGAAGAAGTTTTTTTTTCCCCAAATTCCCAAACACCAAAACCCTAACCTTGCTTGACACCCTATGACCCTAGCCAGTAGCCACTAGCCGCCGCGGCACCGCACACCGAGACACCGACCGGCGACCACCTCACGTCCACACGGAGTGACGGAGACACGGACGAGTGGACGAGGGACGACTCACGACTATTCTGTCTTCTACTCTTCTGAGTTCAGATTTCAAGTTCTTCTAGTTCTACAATTGTGAGTCCTCTTAATCTCTTATTCCTCTACTAGTCTACTCCTATTAATTCTTAATCTTGGTTTGCTTGTTTTATTTTTTAAATTGGTTTATGGTTTTGATATATTGTTGAATTCTTGAATTGTTGAGAAATTGAATTGTAGAAAGTTAGAAGTTAGAAACTTAGAATTATAAATTTTTACTTGTTATGTTAATTGAAATTTGATAATTAGAAGAAATTTATATTGTCAAATTTGTGTTTATTGGGACTTGTGATTTTAATTGATAATTAATTGTGTATTTTGTGTATTATTGTAGATTGTAGAGCTTTTGTTACTATGATTATAATTGATGATTAACTAGAAGAAGTTTTTTTTTCCCCAAATTCCCAAACACCAAAACCTAACCTTGCTTGACACCTATGACCCTAGCCAGTAGCCACTAGCCGCCGCGGCACCGCACACCGAGACACCGACCGGCGACCACCTCACGTCCACACGGAGTGACGGAGACACGGACGAGTGGACGAGGGACGACTCACGACTGTTCTGTCTTCTACTCTTCTGAGTTCAGATTTCAAGTTCTTCTAGTTCTACAATTGTGAGTCCTCTTAATCTCTTATTCCTCTACTAGTCTACTCCTATTAATTCTTAATCTTGGTTTGCTTGTTTTATTTTTTAAATTGGTTTATGGTTTTGATATATTGTTGAATTCTTGAATTGTTGAGAAATTGAATTGTAGAAAGTTAGAAGTTAGAAACTTAGAATTATAAATTTTTACTTGTTCTGTTAATTGAAATTTGATAATTAGAAGAAATTTATATTGTCAAATTTGTGTTTATTGGGGACTTGTGATTTTAATTGATAATTAATTGTGTATTTTGTGTATTATTGTAGATTGTAGAGCTTTTGTTACTATGATTATAATTGATGATTAACTAGAAGAAGTTTTTTTTTTCCCCAAATTCCCAAACACCAAAACCCTAACCTTGCTTGACACCCTATGACCCTAGCCAGTAGCCACTAGCCGCCGCGGCACCGCACACCGAGACACCGACCGGCGACCACCTCACGTCCACACGGAGTGACGGAGACACGGACGAGTGGACGAGGGACGGACTCACGACTGTTCTGTCTTCTACTCTTCTGAGTTCAGATTTCAAGTTCTTCTAGTTCTACAATTGTGAGTCCTCTTAATCTCTTATTCCTCTACTAGTCTACTCCTATTAATTTTTAATCTTGGTTTGCTTGTTTTATTTTTTAAATTGGTTTATGGTTTTGATATATTGTTGAATTCTTGAATTGTTGAGAAATTGAATTGTAGAAAGTTAGAAGTTAGAAAACTTAGAATTATAAATTTTTACTTGTTCTGTTAATTGAAATTTGATAATTAGAAGAAATTTATATTGTCAAATTTGTGTTTATTGGGGACTTGTGATTTTAATTGATAATTAATTGTGTATTTTGTGTATTATTGATAACTAGAAGAAGTTTTTTTTTCCCCAAATTCCCAAACACCAAAACCCTAACCTTGCTTGACACCCTATGACCCTAGCCAGTAGCCACTAGCCGCCGCGGCACCGCACACCGAGACACCGACCGACGACCACCTCACGTCCACACGGAGTGACGGAGACACGGACGAGTGGACGAGGGACGACTCACGACTGTTCTGTCTTCTACTCTTCTGAGTTCAGATTTCAAGTTCTTCTAGTTCTACAATTGTGAGTCCTCTTAATCTCTTATTCCTCTTACTAGTCTACTCCTATTAATTCTTAATCTTGGTTTGCTTGTTTTATTTTTTTAAATTGGTTTATGGTTTTGATATATTGTTGAATTCTTGAATTGTTGAGAAATTGAATTGTAGAAAGTTAGAAGTTTAGAAACTTAGAATTATAAATTTTTACTTGTTCTGTTAATTGAAATTTGATAATTAGAAGAAGTTTATATTGTCAAATTTGTGTTTATTGGGGACTTGTGATTTTAATTGATAATTAATTGTGTATTTTGTGTATTATTGTAGATTGTAGAGCTTTTGTTACTATGATTATAATTGATGATTAACTAGAAGAAGTTTTTTTTTTTTTTTATTGTGTAATCCATCCATTTGTAATAAAAAATTGAATTTATGTATTGAATTTTTAATCAATATATGGTCATCGTTTTTTTTTAAGATTTCGAACCCACAGTTCGGAAATCCTGGATACGCCACTGATCTCCGTCTTTTCTTTGATCACATAATTCGGCATAAAAATTAGAAAATTCATCCATTACCATACTTTCATAATAGATGCGCTTTTTTTTTAAAAAAATAAAAATTATGCTAATACACGATTAATTTATTTATTCAGGACAGAAGAAATAATCCATATAATATAACTCCGTAAAAACAAAGACAATGTTTTAAGACTTCCAACTCTTAGCTTCCTACTCCTTATAAAATTAGGATTACTATATTAACTAACTAGGTTAGAACCCGTGCGATGCACGGTTTATATAAAATCTATTTTATAATTTGTACATTTTTTAAAAAAATGGATAAATGTAAATAAGAATTATGCACCTTGAACAAAAATATATGTACTTTTAAAATTTTAGATTTTTATCAAAATTATGATATAATACCTGTTCAACGTCACTTAATACATATTTCAATGTAGGAGTCTATTTATTAGTGTGTTACTTAAAATTATTTCATTTTTTAAGAATAAATTGATAGGTTGTATTTGTAATGTAGAAGGTTCTAATATTCAAATTTCAAAATTATTAAATATGATAATTCCAAAAAAAAATATGACATCATTCTTGTATTTAGGCGGGAAATTTTTTTATCATGAGGAGTGACATATCGACAGTAATAACGTCAGCAACGTTTTATTTTAGTAATAGTAGTAATAGTTAATAAATATAAAAATATACAAAAATAAAGGTAAGCAATCACATAGTTGTGAGTGAAGATATAGTTAAGATATAGAATCAACATTTGATTTCATGCCAATTTCATTTCGTAGACCAAGGCAGAGTCACGCCCACACGCGTAGTACCCTTTGACCCTTTGACTTATTGACCCCCCTTTATTACTCTTCAAACCTATAAAGAAAATTAAACTAATTATATAATACTCCAATTAATATCAATCCAAAAGCACTTAAAAGAAAGAAGGGCGAAAGCAGAAAAGTCACACTTTCCTCCCTTTCTTCCTTTGGCCGGTGCTCCTTTCCTTTATAAGAGCCGCCCTTACCTCTCTCTCCTCCAAAACAACACCAGAATCACTCATTCATTATTCACTCAATTTCTTCTCAGTCAAACCTATCATATATATTTTCCATATTGATTATATCTCATATCTCTAACAGCTTATAATCTTACTCCGTATTTGGAGTCATGGGTATGGATATCTCCCAAGAACAAGTCTGTAATAAACATCAACATTACTCGAATACGCGGCTTCCGACGATATTAACAGCTTTAAACTCGCCGTTGAGTCGGGTGGTCTGCCGATTGATGAGGTGGGTGTTTGGTACACTCGTGGAATTGGAACCAACAAAATGTCTTACGAAGAGCGGACACCACTTATGGTGGCCGCTCAATATGGTAGTAACAATATTCTTGATTTTGTACTTCAATTTGGTGGTGATTCGGTTCATGTTAACCGAGTTTCCGGGTCTGATCGGGTCACCGCCCTTCACTGTGCAGTGGCTGGTGGCTCTCACAATTCTCCTTATGTCGTTCACCGCCTTATTTCGGCTTCTGCTAACACCAACATCGTTGATGCTAACGGTATTATTTCTTATCTTTATCAATTGCTTGTATTATTGTTATGGAATATTTTTATTATTTGTCTTCTTTTGAATTAGTGATTGATTATTTTTTGTTGTTGTTGTTTTGTTCAGGTAATAGGGCGTCTGATTTAATCCACATGTTTCCAAAAATACCCTCGAAGAACAGTTATAAGCAGCAGCTTGATGTTCTGCTGAAATCTGGGTATTCTGATTCAGATTCTGGTTCAGTTTCCGGGTTCAGTTCTGATTCCGAGTCCGATTCCAAGAAGGAGTTTGCAGTTTCTGAACTGCCGGATATTAACAATGGAGTTTACGGAAGTGATGATTTTAGGATGTATTGTTTCAAGATTAAGCCGTGTTCGAGGGCGTATACTCATGATTGGACGGAGTGCCCGTTTGCTCACCCCGGTGAGAATGCAAGGAGGAGAGACCGAAGAAGTACCAGTACACTTGCGTGCCGTGCCCCGAGTTCAAGAAGGGGAGCTGCAAGAAGGGAGAGGAGTGTGAGTTTGCTCATGGTGTGTTCGAGTCGTGGTTGCATCCGGCGCAGTATAGGACTCGTTTGTGTAAGGATGAGATTGGGTGTGCTAGGAAGGTTTGCTTCTTTGCTCATAAGAGGGAGGAGTTGCGCCCTGTGTATGCTTCTACTGGTTCCGCGATTCCTGATGTGAATGTGTCGTCGTCTCCTGGTGGTGGGTTTAGTTGTACATCCACTCCTCCGATGTCCCCTTCATTTGCTCCGCTTTCCCCTAGCAACGGAGCATCAGGGGGTGCAGGAGGGATGTATCAGGGGAAGTCGGGTTTTGGTGTCACACCTCCTAATCTACAATTACCTGGTAGTAGACTAAGGTCTAGCTTTAGTGCTAGAGATGTGGAGTTGGAAAGAGAGCTGATCAAAATCGAGTCGCAGCTCATGAACCAACAACATCAGTACCAGCAGCAGCAACAACACCAGCATCAGCAAGTTCTTTCACCTAGGCCGTCTCCTAGGTGGAACAACAACAATATGGGCAGGGCTAATGACATGATGCAGGCTACTAATCTCGAATCAGCTTTTGCTTCGATCAATGTAGCAAGGAAGATGTCACCCCCAAGTGTATTGGATTCACCTCTCAATTCTCCAAGGAAGTTGTCACCTCCAAGGGCTCTTGACTCCCCTAAGTCAATGGCTGCAGCAATGCTGAACTCGCGAGCTGCAGCCTTTGTTAAGCGTAGCCAGAGCTTCATTGACAGGACAGCTCCAGGATCACCAATGGGTGGTAATATGTCAAATCCAATGTCGACCCCTATGTCCAATTGGGGCTCGCCGAATGGAACATTGGATTGGGGGATCCATGGAGAAGAGTTGAACAAGCTAAGGAAATCGAATTCATTTGGTTTTCGTGGTGCCAACAATAACAATGCCAATGCCACTAGAACTTCCCCACCCGGCTTCAATGAGCCGGATGTTTCTTGGGTGAATTCTCTGGTGAAAGACGAGGCTGGTGCCGGGTTTTTGGGAGCAAGGTCGCCGAGTTATGGTCGTAGTGGTGCAGGAAATGGTGCTCAAGGTCAGGATATGTGTTTACCATGGGAGCAAATGTACATAGAAGAGCAGTTGGTTAATTGAAGGAGGTTTTAGGCCTATGCTAACTAAACTATTGAATTCTATTATTTGAATTTATTGTTATATAGAGTATATTTTAAGGATTAGGGGAGGAAAATTCGATTGAGGGAAGATCAGATTCAAAGAATTTTAAGGGATTTTCTCTGATTGTATAGTAGTACTAAGCAAAATCTATTCATTTCATTGTTTTTCTTTTAGAATAAGGATATTTGATATGTTTGTAGGACAATTCTTTCCTCTCATGGAATTTGATTGTTTATCTTTTGCTAGTAATGTGTTTAATCAGTATAATTATCTCTTGTTATTATTATACCTTATATAAACACATTGATCAACAGTTATACAATAATAAGCAAGATTTCTCGAGTTATGAAGATTTTCTTTTGAAAGTCAAATGTAGGCATTTTTGGAGTTATTGATCAATGTCACCAAGCAATTTCTAAGAATTGGTTGACAAGCAAAGATGATGAAAGCTTATGAAACATCCCTTTATGGTTTTAGGTTGGTTCAAAATTGGAATCTTGATAGTTTAACGCATACTAGTATCTTCCATCCTATAAGTTTTCTATCATTCTTAAATCCATTATTATTCTATGGTCAATGGGACACACACGATAATCAATAGATAATTTTCATAAGAGCATGGTTTAGTTTAAAATGGCATATTACTAACTTAGATAAATGTAAGCTTGACAAAACCCAAATAATTAGTTGACGATAGTAGTTATGTTACTCGAGTAAAGAAATCTATATTTTGTTAACATCCCCATGGACACATTGTTGTCAGAACTAGTTCCATTAAGCTAAATCCAACCAATTCCTCATATTAGTAGACCAGAAACAAATTATTAATGACATAATTGACTTTAATACATATAATGAGGGTCTCTAATTATTGAAAGTCTTCGAAAAGAGGAAAAAGTCACATAATTGTTGTCCACATAAAAACAGGGTAAGGAAAACCAAATGATGGGCTGTTTTGTTGAATTCTTACCCCTTTTTTTTCTTCTTATTCTGTTATATATATAAAAAATAAAATAAAAATGTATGTACAAATTTCTTATGCATGACCAAATGATGCAAAATAATCAAACATAATTGTAGTAGCAATATAATCTAAGTGGGACCCAGAGTCAAAATTTTCTAATAATAGTGGGGTCTATGCTGGAGAATGAGAGGAAAGTAAATGCAAAAGGCTGTCACTTGCAACAAATGGCGCGTGGGTCCCAAAAAGTAATTATTTTTCTGTTATAGTCCTACTAAAATTTCAATAATAGTAAGATAATGGAATGAGCTGGTTCTACTTTATAGCCGCCCACATGGGAACACAATTTTGGATTTTAGGTTGAAGTTTCATGGAATACATAGTAAAGTAGGTTTTTAAATGATTAGTTCCTACAGATAATTTAGTGTCTTTTAATTTTGTAAGATAATGAAATGGATTATGTTGAACATGTGATTCTAGCCTTTAGAAATTTTCAGGACTAGTTAGCAATCTTGAGAGTAGCCAAGTAGGAAAATGGAGTAGATAATTTTTCACGAACTATTATTAAGAGCATCTGCGCTAGTTGTGAACTGCTTGCAATTTTCTATTTCTCTTATGAGCAACAATGTTGTAGCCTGCAAATTCTTTGTAGCTTGTTAGCTTGTCAAAGGTACATTTTTTTAATATAAAGGTAAGAGGAACATAGGAAATTCACCGTATGAGGAATTCGTATGAAGGGAATTCCTAATGTGTCTGAACAGAGGATGGAATTTAAAGAAGAGTTGTTACAAAAACTAATGTATATAGTTCTATTTAATAAGTAAATGACTGACGTTAGTAACCGTAGCTGTCGCTCTATTTACCTCTCGATATATACGACGAATGCTCCGATTGTCAAATTTGCTAAGGAGGTAGCTAATGAAGTTAAATTTTTCGATAAAAAAATTATGAAAAATAACAATCAGGGCATTGCTCGAGACATTCTCAATTAAAATCAAAGAAACACATAAGAGCATTTGATTTGCAATGTGATACGGGGTTAAAATAGGATTGAACCATAATGGTACAAGTTTAGAATTTGATTCTTAATACTATATGTTTGGTTTGCCTTTTGACGGTTAGATGTAGTAAGAGTAATGAGTTTAAAATTCTTAGAATTATAACTAAACACAAATACGATATGGACTTTGACCATTCTAAGACCTGTTCAATGGGTTAGGGGCCTATTTAAAACCCTGACCCAGCCATTTTATAAAAGGACTTTATCCATTCAATATTTAAATGGGACGAGCTTTTTAAAGGATTATTAAATAATAGACTTTTAAAGGGTTGGGTGTTAGGTCTGAGTTAAAAATGTTAAAATTGGGTAACTCTTATAAGACTTTTTTTATCCTAATTTTTCTGTTTCTAAAACTTCCTAACATCAAATATAATACCTTAAAAATAAAAATTCTCAATTTTCCCAAATTATAAACCCTAAAAAATTCCCAATTTCCCCCAAAAATAAAAAATTAAACATTTTCTCTCTTTTCTTATTCACCAGCAAAAATGTATGAACCCTAAATTCTTTTTCCTACTCGAATCGCTACTCGAGTTCTTCGCTCTGATTCTCACAAATTGCTACTCTAATTCTTCGCTCCAAAGAATTTAGGTTTGAACTGAGCTGCTGTTCGAGTTGGAGTTGCTGGCTGGTTGTTCGACGACGACGGTGGAATCCACGACTGTGACGAAGGAAATTCCTTTTTTTTTAACAAGTGACGAAGGTAATTCCTTTTTTTTGAACAAGTATTTTAGATTTTAATTGATGGTTTATTTGTAGTACCCGTATTTATTTAATGAAATTAGGAATTGTTCGATTTTCATTTTCTTCAATATGAAATTGAATTGAAATCGGATTGAATTTGTGGAATAAATTCATGGATAGATCCTTAAGTTTGTTGATATAATTTTTGGTTCAATTTTGGATTGTTTGTTTCGTTGTGCCCCAATATAAATGTTCAATTGACTTGGATTCAGGATAGTAATTCGAATAATTAATTGAAAATCCCAATAATTACTGGAATTGGTACTGTTGTTGTGTAATCGGGT
>NW_018745383.1:0-21138 GCF_001683475.1 Chenopodium quinoa
TAGCTTGGTTTGAATGTGTTTGACTTTCATTTGATTCAATTAGCTTTGTAAATGTATTTGACTTTATTTGATTCAATTAGCTTTGTAGAATGTATTTGACTTTCATTTGATTCGAAAGATTTGTTTGAAGGTGTTTGACTTCCATTAGATTTAAAAGGCATTGTTTGAATGTGTTTGACTTTCATTTGATTCAATTAGCTTTGTTTGAATGTGTTTGACTTTTATTGATTCAATTAGCTTCGTAGAATGTATTTGACTTTCATTTGATTCAAATAGCTTTGTTTGAATGTGTTTGACTTTCATTTGATTCAATTTGCTTTGTAGAATGTATTTGACTTTCATTGATTCAAATAGCTTGTTTGAATGTGTTTGACTTTCATTTGATTCAATTTGCTTTGTAGAATGCATTTCACTTTCATTTGATTTATATAGCTTTTTTGAATGTGTTTGACTTTCATTTAAATTAAAAAGCTTTTTTTGAATGTGTTTGACTTTCATTTGATTTAAAAGACATTGTTTGAATGTGTTTGACTTTCATTTGATTCAATTAGTTTTGTATGAATGTGTTTGACTTTCATTGATTCAATTCGCTTCGTAGAATGTATTTGACTTTCATTTGATTCAAATAGCGTTGTTTGAATGTGTTTAACTTTCATTTGACTCAATTAGCTTTGTAGAATGCATTTCACTTCCATTTGATTTAAATAAATTTGTTTGAATGTGTTTGACTTTCATTTGATCCAATTAGCTTTGTAGAATGTATTTTACTTTCTTTTGATTCAAATAGCTTTGTTTGAATGTGTTTGACTTTCATTTGATTTAATTTGCTTTGTAGAATGCATTTACTTTCATTTAATATAGCTTTGTTTGAATGTGTTTGATTTTAATTTAAATTAAAAAGCTTTTTTTGAATGTGTTTGACTTTCATTTGATTTAAAAGGCTTTGTTTAAATGTGTTTGACTTTTAATTTGATTCAATTAGATTTGTAGAATGTATTTTACTTTTATTTGATTTAATTAGCTTTATGTGAATGCATTTGACTCTCCTTTGATTCAATTAGCTTTGTTTAAATGTGTTTTGACTTTTAATTTGATTCAATTAGCTTTGTAGAATGTATTTTACTTTAATTTGATTTAATTAGCTTTGTGTGAATGCATTTGACTCTCATTTGATTCAATTAGCTTTGTTTGAATGTGGTTGACTTTCATTTGATTCAATTAGCTTTGTAGAATGTATTTTACTTTAATTTGATTTAATTAGCTTTGTGTGAATGCATTTGACTCTCATTTGATTCAATTAGCTTTGTTGAATGTGTTTGACTTTCATTTGATTCAATTAGCTTTGTAGCATGTATTTTACTTTAATTTGATTTAATTAGCTTTGTTTGAATGTATTTGACTCTCATTTGATTCAAATAGCTTTGTTTGAATGTGTTTGACTTTCATTGATTCAATTAGCTTTGTAGAATGTATTTGACTTTCATTTGATTCAAATAGCTTTGTTTGAATGTGTTTGACTTTCATTTGATTCAATTAGCTTTGTAGAATGTATTTGACTTTCATTTGATTCGAAAGCTTTGTTTGAATGTGTTTAACTTTCATTTGATTCAATAAGCTTATTTTGAATGTATTTGACTTTCATTCAATTCAATTAGCTTTGTAGAATGTATTTGACTTCCATTTGATTCAATTAGCTTTGTTTGAATATGTTAGACTTTTATATGATTCAATTAGCTTCGTAGAATGTATTTGACTTTCATTTGATTCAAATAGCTTTGTTTGAATGTGTTTGACTTTCATTTGATTCAATTTTCTTTGTAGAATGTATTTGACTTTCATTTTATTCAAATAGCTTTGTTTGAATGTGTTTGAATTTCATTTGATTCAATTTGCTTTGTATAATGCATTTCACTTTCATTTGATTTATATAGCTTTGTTTTAATGTGTTTGACTTTCATTTAAATTAAAATGCTTTTTTTTTTTAATGTGTTTGACATTCATTTGATTTAAAAGGCTTTGTTTGAATGTGTTTGACTTTCATATTATTCAATTAGCTTTGTAGAATGTATATGACTCTCATTTGATTCAAATAGCTTTGTTTGAATATGTTTGACTTTCATTTGATTCAATTAGCTTTGTAGAATGTATATGACTTTTATTTCATTCAAAAGCTTTGTTTGAATGTGTTTAACTATCATTTGATTCAATTAGCTTTGTTGAATGTATTCGACTCTTATTTGATTTAATTTGCTTTGTTTGAATGTATTTCACTCTCATTTGATTCAAATAGCTTTGTAGAATGTATTTGACTTTCATTTGATTCAAATAGCTTTGTAGAATGTATTTGACTTTCATTTGATTCAAATAGCTTTGTTTGAATGTGTTTGACTTTCATTGGATTCAAATAGCTTTGTTTGAATGTGTTTAACTTTCATTTAACTCAATTAGCTTTGTAGAATGTATTTGACTTTTGATTTAATTCAAGTAGCATTGTTTGAAAGTGTTTGACTTTCACTTGATTCAATTAGCTTTGTAGAATGTATTTGACTTTCATTTGATTCAAATAGCTTTGTTTGAATGTGTTTGACTTTCATTTGATTCAATTTGCTTTGTAGATTCCATTTCACTTTCATTTGATTTATATACCTTTGTTTGAATGTGTTTGACTTTCATTTAAATTAAAAAGCTTTTTTGAATGTGTTTGACATTCATTTGATTTAAAAGGCTTTGTATGAATGTGTTTGACTTTCATTTGATTCAAATAGCTTGGTTTGAATGTGTTTGACTTTCATTTGATTAAATTAGCTTTGTAAAATGTATTTGACTTTTATTTGATTCAATTAGCTTTGTAGAATGTATTTGACTTTCATTTGATTCGAAAGATTTGTTTGAAGGTGTTTGACTTTCATTAGATTTAAAAGGCATTGTTTAAATGTGTTTGACTTTCATTTGATTCAATTAGCTTTGTTTGAATGTGTTTGACTTTTATTGATTCAATTAGCTTCGTAGAATGTATTTGACTTTCATTTGATTCAAATAGCTTTGTTTGAATGTGTTTGACTTTCATTTGATTCAATTTGCATTTGACTTTCATTTGATTCAATAGCTTGTTTGAATGTGTTTGACTTTCATTTGATTCAATTTGCCTTTGTAGAATGCATTTCACTTTCATTTGATTTATATAGCTTTGTTGAATGTGTTTGACTTTCATTTAAATTAAAAAGCTTTTTTTGAATGTGTTTTGACTTTCATTTGATTTAAAAGACATTGTTTGAATGTGTTTGACTTTCATTTGATTCAATTAGTTTTGTATGAATGTGTTTGACTTTCATTGATTCAATTCGCTTCGTAGAATGTATTTGACTTTCAATTGATTCAAATAGCGTTGTTTGAATGTGTTTAACTTTCATTTGACTCAATTAGCTTTGTAGAATGCATTTCACTTCCATTTGATTTAAATAAATTTGTTTGAATGTGTTTGACTTTCATTTGATCCAATTAGCTTTGTAGAATGTATTTTTACTTTCATTTGATTCAAATAGCTTTGTTTGAATGTGTTTGACTTTCATTTGATTTAATTTGCTTTGTAGAATGCATTTCACTTTCATTTAATATAGCTTTGTTTGAATGTGTTTGATTTTAATTTAAATTAAAAGCTTTTTTTGAATGTGTTTGACTTTCATTTGATTTAAAAGGCTTTGTTTAAATGTGTTGACTTTTAATTTGATTCAATTAGATTTGTAGAATGTATTTTACTTTTATTTGATTTAATTAGCTTTATGTGAATGCATTGACTCTCATTTGATTCAATTAGCTTTGTTTAAATGTGTTTGACTTTTAATTTGATTCAATTAGCTTTGTAGAATGTATTACTTTAATTTGATTTAATTAGCTTTGTGTGAATGCATTTGACTTTCATTTGATTCAATTAGCTTTGTTTGAATGTGTTGACTTTCATTTGATTCAATTAGCTTTGTAGAATGTATTTTACTTTAATTTGATTTAATTAGCTTTGTGTGAATGCATTTGACTCTCATTTGATTCAATTAGCTTTGTTTGAATGTGTTTGACTTTCATTTGATTCAATTAGCTTTGTAGTTTGATTTAATTAGCTTTGACTTTCATTTGATTCAAATAGCTTTGTTTGAATTTGACTTTCATTGAGCTGACTTTCATTTGATTCAAATAGCTTTGTTTGAATTTGATTCATTTGATTCAATTAGCTTTGTAGAATGTATTTGACTTTCATTTGATTCAAAGCTTTGTTTGAATGTGTTTGACTTTCATTTGATTCAATTAGCTTTTTTGAATGTATTTGACTTTCATTCAATTCAATTAGCTTTGTAGAATGTATTTGACTTCCATTTGATTCAATTAGCTTTGTTTGAATATGTTAGACTTTTATATGATTCAATTAGCTTCGTGAATGTATTTGACTTTCATTTGATTCAATTAGCTTTGTTTGAATGTGTTTGACTTTCATTTGATTCAATTTTCTTTGTAGAATGTATTTGACTTTCATTTGATTCAAATAGCTTTGTTTGAATGTGTTTTACTTTCATTTGATTCAATTGCTTTGTAGAATGCATTTCACTTTCATTTGATTTATATAGCTTTGTTTGAATGTGTTTGACTTTCATTTAAATTAAAAGCTTTTTTTGTATGTGTTTGACTTTTATTTGATTTAAAAGGCATTGTTTGAATGTGTTTGACTTTCATTTGATTCAATTAGTTTTGTATGAATGTGTTTGACTTTCATTGATTCAATTAGCTTCGTAGAATGTATTTGACTTTCATTTGATTCAAATAGCGTTGTTTGAATGTGTTTAATTTTCATTTGATTCAATTAGCTTTGTAGAATGCATTTCACTTCCATTTGATTTAAATAAATTTGTTTGAATGTGTTTGACTTTCATTTGATACAATTAGCTTTGTAGAACGTATTTGACTTTCATTTGTTTCAAATAGCTTTGTAGGAAATGTGATTGACTTTCATTTAATTCAATCAGCTTTGTAGAATGTATTTTGACTTCCATTTGATTTAAATAGCTTTGTTTGAATGTGTTTGACTTTCATTTTGATCCAATTAGCTTTGTAGAATGTATTTTACTTTCATTTGATTCAAATATCTTGTTTGAATGTGTTTTGTTTCGGGGTTTTCTGATGTCCTGCGGGAGAGTTACAATTCCGAGACTGGAACCGGACGCCTGTACCTGCAAAATAACGGAGACTCCTGCGAGCTCCGCCTCCAACGGTCAAGTTAGTACCTGATTAAGGAGTAATTAATGCGGAAATTTAAAGGTGATTTGGTCTCTCTAGGTGAGAGTGTTTAATGTAGGTAATCTGCTTTGTTAGCGAGATCAGCCGGTTATTACTGTGTGTAATTAATGTGTTTTTTCCGTAATGTTTCTGTTCTTTTTTCTGTCATCCCCCTTAATGAGGATTAAGGGAGGTATTTATAACCTTGGGAAACGTGCCCATCCTAGGTTTAGGTAAACTAGGGCCGATTGGGCTTCCCTCGGAAAGTTGGGCCTGGGTGGCCGGTTTCCCCATTAGGCATGGAGTATGCCACATGTCTTGACATAACAGGTCCAAGGTGACGAATAAGTGCGTGCCACGTGGGAAGCCCTGGTTGTTCCAACTAGGGGACACTTGGCAGGACCTGATTGGTCCACGTGGCGCATTCCGATTGGTGGGAGCAAAATCCCCTAATCATTTGCCCCTCACAGGTGGCACGTGATTGGTCACGTGTTACCTGTGAGAGATGTCGCACTGTAACAGGCGACGGCCTGCTACAGGTGTCAGTCGGCGAAAGGACGAGAGATTTTCCCGCCCAAATTTTGAATTCTGAAAGTGACCCTTCGCCTTCTCACTTCGCCTATATAAGGGAGAGTTGTCTTGAGTCATTTTCACACTGAACTTACTCTGACATTTTGGACCTTTTCTGCCTACCGCCTGTTCTGACAAGCCGACTGCACCGGATTTCCAGAACTTCATCAACCGTCACTCGTTCAGGTAACTCAGTTCTCTTACTCTTAATTTTCTTTTTATTTTCTGAAATGGCACCACGGAAGCACACGACACGACCTAGGTTAGTGATCAGCCGGTCACCGGGGACGGCTGAATCTAGGACTAGGAGTGCCGCCTGCCCTTTTCCGGACCCATCTTTGCCCTTTATACAAAGTCCGACTGTATCTGTGTCTATGCAGAGCAGGATGGCCAGAACGAAAAAGACAGCTAGGATCTCAAATTCAGACGGCTCCTCCCACAGGGTGCCGCTTAGTGAAACATCTGACCAGGCGCCAGATGTGGAAGTGAAACAAGGCGGCCTGGATGCCGGCAATTCTGTGGGGGAGTCATAGTGACCCCTTCCCATTTAACAGTTAACAAATCTGCTCCTTTTCAAAGAGAGGAGGCGGGCCCCTCGGGAGAGGGGAGGAGTCGTCCTCTTCAGACTCGTCGGAGGACGATTCCGAGTCAAGCTCTTCTGGCCATGCTTCTTTGGGTACAGAAGAGAAAAACAGCCGCCTGCAAGAGGCGAGACTTTCTCACGCAGTTGAGAAGGGGGACAATTGGGCGGAACCATCCGCCTCTTACCGAGAGCTAAATACCCCCTACTACTGCACGGTACCTCGGGCCGAATCACAGCCATGCAAGAGAAAGTGGAGAGCTTTATTGCAAACCACACCATGGGCCCCGACTTTCTAGTGTTTGTGCCGGATCCAGAAGACACAGTCGTCTGGCCGGCTGGTTCCAGTTATGAAAGCTCCTGCTTTGGCTGCTACGAGGCGGCCATCAAGGCAGGGCTTCGCTTCCCATTACATCCGGCTGTTCAGCGGATTTTGGATGGGTATGAGTTGGGTTATGGCAGTTAGCCCAAACTCCTGGGTCAACGTACTCGGCTATGTGGCCGGGTGCGAACTGCACGGGGTGGAGCCGAGCTTCGAGGCTTTCGCCCATATGAACTATCTCAGCCGGACCCCTAAGACAGGCGGTACCGGCTGGTATCAATTGACAAGCCACAGGGGCTACCTCATGACAAGAGGTAAAGCAAACAAGTGGAAGGACTGGCGGAGCACCTTCCTCATCATTGAGAGTTCAGACATTGAGCAGAACAAGCGCTTCAATAGGTGGAACAGGAATCCGCCCCTTCTTGCAGGCGGCCGTAGCATGCCGCCTGTTCCCCCCAAGGCTAAGAAAGAGATCCTTGATAAAGGACTCTTTAAAGTAGAGTCGAGGGTCGACTCTACTTCAGGGGTACGAGAGCAAGTACCCCTGCACTGCGTCCCGAGCTTCAAGTGGCTCTATGACGAGTACTTTTTGGCCGCCTGCGCCTCAGCAGTCGGTGCTCAGAGGTAGTCGGCCTGTCGAATACTCTGTTGTTCCATACATTTGTTGTTTATCTTTTATTAACTTTGCTGTTTGTTTTTGCAGCTGACGCCATGAGCAAAATCACCGCCTCCAAGACTGCGGCGGCCATGTTGCGGGCCTCTATTATGCAACAAGCTTCAACCGACTCCCCCAAGGGGCACCCTTGGTGAGCTCCGAACCTTTCACCCTCTTTTTGGAGTGTTTATGCATATACTGACTTTTTTCTTCTTTTTTAGACGGGTGCTCCAAGAGCTTCATCTTCCCAACAGCCGGACCCCAAGGCCCCGGAAGACGACTGTTGGGAGCTCTCCTGGTTCTGCCAGGAAACAGGTGGCGGCTGAGAAACAGCCGGCCACTTCTTCTAAAACTCCAACTGGGCCGCCTAGAGGTATGAAGTTGTCCTTGTAAATTTTAGACTTGCTCCCTTTGTTACTAAGTCCGTTTGTTTATGCTTGATGCAGCCGGCCCCCAGGAGCCTGACTTGGTAGAGATGGCCAAGTCTATGATCAGGGCAGTTCCTCCAGCTGAAAGGGAGGCGGTCAGGGGTGTCGGCACCCTTGACCTTGACGGGATTGCAGGGGTCCTTGCTGAGGTATACTTAGCATATTTTTTGAGTATTTGAATTTCTGGACGCCTGTTTTCTTTTTTGTTTGGAAACTGACGCCTGTTTTTTTGTACTTAGGCCCTGCTCCGAGTTAACGGCCTTCGCAAGCCGCTTGATCGGAAGAACAAAGAGGTAAAGGCTGCAAAAGCTATGGCCGCCTCTGACTGTGATAAGGCAATGTTTCAAATTGCCCAAAATGAAGTACTGACCATTGATATTCTTTATTATCAGGCGCAGGCTACCGCCGCTGTTCGGGCTCAGTTAGAGGCGGCCCAGAAGAAGAATGACGAGCTGGAGGCGACCATCACAAATCTCAAGGCCGAGCTGAAACCTCTTCGCCTGAAAATGTACTCTTACGAAGCCATGGAGAAATCCTTGGCCAGCGTAAAGGAACGCCTGGTGACCCAGGAGAAGAGTCTTACCCAAGAGCTCTCGGAAAAGGCCGAGCAAGAGAAGAAAGAGCTGGTCCGGGAGATGATGGAAGACTCCGCTCAAATCCAGCGCATGACCTGGGGCCGCCTCTTCCCCAGTGCCGACTTTGCCTCTTGGGAAAGAACGTACCGCCAGTGTTCGGATACATATAATCAAGAGATCCTGGCGGCTGCTGAAGAAGAGGCGTTGGGGGAAGCGTTGGAGGAGGAGGAGCCGGTAGTGGCGCTTGTGCCGCTTGGGGGTAAGGCATCAAAAAAGGATGCAGCTGAAGCCGAGTCCAGCAAGAAGAGTGCTGACCAGGCGGCAGCTGCTAATACTGAACTGCCCCCTTCTTAAGCTTTATGTATTCTTTCCACGGCCTGCGTGCCGTTTGCTTTGTATTTACCCGGCCAGGGGGCCGGGGCTTTGAATATTTTGCTGGTCTTTAATGACCGGCTTATTTTTAATGAATTTTTGTTTTGCTTCAAATTTGTCTAAGTATTCCATATCTAATATCCAATTGTTCACTAGACCGACTGTTTTACATGGCCGAACGTTGCAGACAGGTACGGATAGTTAGTACGCCGCCTATGCCCCTGGACGACTGGTTGTCTGTTTCCAGGATAGACGATCAGTCGGCCATTTATCCAATCAGTATTCGAACTATTTTGTCTGGATCCTTTTTAGGCAGGCGGTCCTGTCATTTGTAAATTTAACCAAGTAGGAAAGTGGTCTGACCAAGTAAATAGAGTATTACCTAGTCGCCAAGGAACTGAGTAGTAGAGATAACAAGCGGCGGGTACCGGTTGTTTCCCTTTATTGCCAATGTTTGTTGGCTTTTAACTCATAATTTGTTAACCTAGCAAGAGTAGTGGTTGAGAGCCCCTGTTTGTTAAAAACAGGCGGACGACTCATACCTTTTAGGCTCCATACTAAGTTTGAGTGACTATTAAGTTAACATAGGAGTTACTTAGTCTCCGTCACATCTAGATTGAGTAGTAGAGGTACCAGGCGGCGGAGGCCGGCTGATCCCCTTGATTCGCCAATGTTTGTTGGCTATTAACTCAATAGGTTACCTAGTAGGAATAGGGTTTGAGTGCCCCTGTTTGCCAAAAAACAGGCGGTCTACTCAAACCTTTTAGGTTCCATACCAAATTTGAGGGAGTGACTATGAGTTAACGTTGGAGTTACTCAGTCGCCGTCACTTTGATTGAGAAGTAGAGGTACCAGGCGGCGGAGGCCGGCTAGACCCCTTGATTCGCCAATGTTTGTTGGCTATTAACTCAATAGGTACCCCCTGCATTTATCCCAAGTAATACAGGCGGTCATCTGACTCAGATGTCAACTGCTACCACTGGTTTGGTTAGTGATAGAGTTATCCTTGTCTCAAAAACGGCTACGTGGTTGCCCTTGGGGACAGTCGTATAGGTGCCGTGTAATTAGTTTATAGACAATGTTCCACCCAAAAGGGAGCTGCTCTCTGCGACGAATTTCATCCGGAGGGATGCCGTCGGACGCCTGCTATGATGTTGGGACAGGTCGTATTAGTTTTGTAGATTTGATCAGTTGGCTTGGCGCCTGGTCTGATCATTCGGCCTGTGGCCTTGGTAAGTTCTTGGTGAACGTAGGTGCTAAGTAAAAGGAGGGTAGCCGCCTGTTAGGCACAGGGTCGGCCAGGCCCTAATCTTTTAGCTAAGTATTAGGGGGGTGGCTATGTGTTTGGAACCAGTCGCCATCTTCTTATGGAGAGTAGCCGACTATATGCCCAGACGACATGCCCCTATTGTGAGTGAAATACTCAATGGAGAGTAGCCGACTGTAAAGGTACAGACGGCATGCCCCTCTGAAGATAGAGTGAAAAACTCAATGGAGAGTAGCCGACTGTAAAGGTACAGACGGCATGCCCCTCGTAAGTAAAATTAAACACGGAGAGTAGCCGACTATTTGTTAGTAAGCGTGCCCCTCTTAGTACAAATTGAATAGTAAGTGCACTTTTATTAAGTAGCTCTTGACTATTTACATCATTCAAAAGAAATTTCTTAAGATTATCTACATTCCAAGTTCGAGGCAACGGTTGTCCGTCTGGTGTTTCCAGACGGTAGGTACCGTCCCTGACTTCCTCATAGATTCGGTAGGGTCCTTCCCAGTTGGGAGTTAGTTTGCCAGACTCATTAGCCCTACCAACTGCTTCCATTTTTCTAAGTACAAAGTTCCCTACTTTGAGTGGACGCCTGTGTACTTTTTTGTTGTATGATCTAGTCATTCTCAGGCGATAGATCTCATGGCGCAAGACAGCATTGCCCCTCTTTTCAGGAAGTGAGTCTAATGCCAGGCGCATGGCTTCCCAGTTTGCCTCTTCGTCATATAGCATTACTCGAAGAGTCGGCTCGTAGTGTTCTATTGGAAGAACAGCTTCCGCACCGTAAGTTAGGAGGAATGGAGTTTCTCCAGTCGCCCCTTTTTCAGTCGTCCTAATGGCCCAGAGAACATGTGGTAGTTCATCCGCCCATAGGCCGCCTGCTCGTTCAATCTTTTTCTTGAGACCGTCTGAGATGATTTTATTAAAGGCTTCTACCTGGCCGTTTGCTTGTGGACGGCCGACAGATGCAAAGTAGTTTGCAATTCCTTGGTCACCCAACCAGCTTTTGAGAACAAGCGTCTCAAATTGGGGACCATTATCAAAAACCATAGACATGGGAACCCCGAACCGAGTGATGACATTTTTCCAAATGAATGAAATTACATCTTTCGTCTTGATTCCCTTTACAGCCTCCGCCTCTACCCATTTAGTGAAGTAGTCGACGGCAAACAAGTATGTACCTCCTTCCGCCTGTAGCAGGCGTATATGGACCCAGAATGTCCATGCCCCACTTAGCAAACGGTAGTGGGCTGTGAATGGTAGTGAGGTCAGTAGCCGGACGGTGAATTAGTTTGCCAAACCTTTGGCACTTGTCACATTTTTTCACCATCTCCATTGCATCTGCTTCCAAAGTAGGCCAAAAGTAGCCCTGCCGCCTTGCCCTTTGAGCAAGCATCCTACCGCCTATATGAGAAGCACAGTAACCAGAGTGAAGATCGTCTAGTATCTCTCGTCCCTTTTCTGGAGTAACACACTTTAAGAAGGGTTGAAGGTACCCCCTCTTGTGAAGTTCTCCCTTTATCATTTCAAAACAGGTGGCTCGTTTTTTCAGTGCTGCCGCCTGTTGAGGATCATCCGGCAGTGTACCGTTTGTCAGATATGCCCTGATTGAATCCATCCAGGTTGAGCTTCTGTCTAGGATTCCAATAGGGTTTTCCTCGATGCTTCTCTTCTCCATTACTTCCCAAAAAACAGTTCGAGGAGTATCAGAGGAGGCGGATGATGCTAATTTTGACAGTGCATCCGCCTGGTTGTTTTCTGATCTCGGCACTTGGATCAGATGGAAATCCTCAAGGGAGCCGACTGCTTGTCGGACCGCCTGTAAATACTTGATCATGGCCGGATGGGTTGCTTCGTATTCGCCATTGTACTGACTCACTATCAATTGTGAATCGGAACAGGCGTCTATTTTTCTTGCCCCTGCCGCCTTGCACATGCGGATCCCGGCTAGTAAAGCTTCATATTCTGCCTCATTGTTTGAAGCCTGAAAACTGAAGCGTAGAGCATACTCGTACCTGTCGCCCTCTGGCGACTGACATATGACGCCTGCTCCACAACCATTTGAAGTAGAGCTTCCGTCCACATATACCTTCCATACTTGGTCTGGAACTTGAGAGTCAGGAGGACGAGTCATCTCTACAATAAAGTCAGCAAAGGCTTGCCCCTTCACTGCTTTTCTAGGCTCGAAAGTAACTTCGAGGCTCTGTATTTCTATGGCCCATTTGATCATTCGGCCTGACGACTCCATGATGGTCAGTGGCCGCTTGATAGGTTGGTCTGTATACACGACGACTGCATGTGCCAAAAAGTAGGGCTTCAATTTTTTAACAGCCATGAAGAGTGCAAGACCAAATTTCTCCACTAGGGGATACCTCAACTCGGCATTTTTCAGTACGTGACTGACAAAGTAGACCGGGAGCTGACAGCCGTCCCTTTCAGCAAGGAGAACAGCGCTTAACGCATGATCAGAGACGGCCAGGTACATGTAGAGAACCTCTTTGGGCAAAGGGCTGACCAGCCTCGGCAAGGAATGCAAGTGAACTTTTAATTTCTGGAAGGCGGCCTCAGCATCCGGCCCCCATTCAAACCTTGCCTTTTTCTTAATTGCCTGGAAAAAGTATAGGCATTTGTCGCCTGATCGGCTTAGAAATCTTCCCAAGGCCGCCAGACAACCTGTTAACTTCTGAACCTCTCGGATGGTACGAGGCGACTGCATGTCAATGACCGCCTGCACCTTCTCAGGGTTCGCCTCTATTCCTCTCTGATTGATAAGGAATCCGAGAAATTTCCCAGACTCAACTCCAAATACACATTTCTTGGGATTGAGCATGACATGGTGCCGCCTGAGTGTGGCGAAAGTTTCTCGGAGGTCCGACAGATGATCTTTCTGAAGTTTAGTCTTGACAATCATATCATCAATGTATGCCTCGACGTTTCTCCCAATCTGATCAAAGAACACAGTGTTTATCATTCGTTGGAAGGTAGCCGGGGCATTCTTAAGACCAAACGGCATGACCGTGTAACAGTATAACCCCTGATCAGTGACGAAGGCCGTCTTCTCCTGATCTTTCTTCCATAAAGGAATTTGATGGAAACCAGAATAGGCGTCCATAAAACTCATCAAGGCATGGCCGGCTGTTGAGTCGACCAGGTTATCAATTTTAGGCAGAGGGTAACTGTCTTTGGGGCACGCCTTGTTTAAGTCTGTGTAGTCTACACACATTCGCCAGGTGCCATTCGGCTTTTTAACAAGCACCACATTTGCAACCCAGTCTGGGAAGTAACATTGCCGAATGAACCCTGCATCAAGTAATTTTTTAACTTCGGCGGCTGCCGCCTGACTTCTTTCTTCGCCATGGTTCCGCTTCTTTTGCCGTACCGGCTTCTTTTTCGGATCCACGGCGAGTTTATGTACCGCCAGATCAGGACTAATGCCTGGCATTTCATGGACTTCGAATGCAAAGATGTCCTTGTATTCTTTCAATAGGTTGTGAAAGTCGTCACCAAGGTTTCTCAGAGCAGTCGTCCCAACTTTGACTGTTCGGTCAGGACGTGAGTCGTCTAAGATCAGGTCCGCATGCTCACCAGCCGGCTGAGGGCGGAACTCATCCGGCCGCTCCTCTGCCAATGATTGCTATTTTCTTGCTTTTCTTGCGGCCCCTGTCTGGGATGCCTTTCTCTTTTTGCCGCCTGCTTCTTGAACAGGCGCACTCTCCTTGTCAAGGTCTGTTTTTTCACCGCTTGACCCAGTAGCCATAACAGTGGGCTTGACATCCGAGAGATAGCACTCTCGGGCCATCCTCTGATCTCCCCTTAGGGAGCCGACTGTTCCATTATCCCTCTCAAACTTGAGCAACATAAGAGATGGGATTATAACAGCCTTGGAATTATTCAGGGTAGGTCGACCCAGAATCATGTTGTAGGCCGAGAGTTCCTCTACTACCAGGAACCGGACTACCATGTGTCGTCCTTCCCCTTTTTCGCCCAGGCGGATGGGTAAATCTACTCGTCCCAGTGGGTGGACGACTCCTCCTCCAAACCCTACTAAAGGGTGGGAGGCCGGATGTATGCAATCAGTCTGATATTTAGTTTCGACAGACATTTGCTACTGATGAGATCTGAGGAGCTTCCGGTATCTATGAGGATTCGGCCAACTCTCTGGTTGGCCACTTTACATTCAATAACGAGAGGGTCGTCATGCGGCCCCCTTACCCCTCCTAGATCTTCTTCAGTGATGACAATCTCAGGAAATGAATATTTGGACGACCGTTCTTGGTGAACGGAATTTACATCTAACCGCCTGATATTGTCTTTGTTGCCCCTAATAGTGGGGCCGCCTCCTGAGAAGCCGCCTGCAATGGTGTAGACGACTGCATCATCTGTATCAGAGCTGTCGGCCTGCTGATTCTTTTTGGCCGACTGCTTTTTTGAGGAAGTGTTCCCCGTAGATTTCTTGACATAAGTGTCAAGATCACCTTGCTCAGCCAGGCGGTCTAGGTACCGCATGAGACTGATGCAGTCATTGGTGTGATGACCAACATCATCATGATAAGCACAGAATTTATCTTGGTTCCGGTTGTTTGCAGAACCCTTCATGGGGACCGGCTTCTCAATTGAGATCCGTCCCTTGATTTCTTTTAGGATAAACTGGTTATCCTTGTTAAACGCATACTTTGGGGAGTATGGTTTGAATTCTTTTTTCTTTTTCTGGGCCGGCTGTTTAGAGGAATCAGCCGCCCAGACCTCTTTTCTTTTCTCATCTTTGTTTGACGACTGTTTCTGTCGTCCTTCTCTTTTGTCGAACCTTTTCCCGTCCGACTGTTTTATCGTACAAAGATCAGTCGCCTGTATATAGGCTTCTGCTTCAATCAAGGCCTCTTGAAGAGTCGCCACCCTTTTTCGAACCAAATCAAATTTGAAGGTAGACCCGTCTTTGAGACCTCTGAAAAAGTCAGTATAAGCTACCTCATCCGGTAACCCTTGAATCTGTATTCTCATCAGGTTAAACCGCCTGATGTAAGAACGAAGCCCCTCCTTCTCGCCCTGCTGAATTGTTCCCAAATCAAGGGTCGTTTTCTTCGCAGGGATGTTCATGGCGAAGTTGGAGGCAAATAAGTAAGCAAGCGTCCTGAAGCTATTTACACAACCAGTCGGCAGGTTGCCGAACCATTGCTGTGCGATTCCTTTGAGAGTCGCTGGGAAACACTTGCACCAAGTGGGATCATCCAACCCTTGAAGGTACATCAGGTTGGTGAATGCCATCAGATGGTCTTCTGGGTTAGTAGTGCCGTCATAGCGCCTACTAGTACATTTTTCACTTTGGCCGGCTGAGCGGCTTCAGTAATTTCCTTGGAGAAGGCCGACGGCTGTTCACCAAGTCTAAGCAACCGTAGCTGCCAGTCCATAGGTTGGACGTTTTTTGCTGCAGGTCCACCAAACGGAGGTGGCTGCAAAAAATACTGTTGTTGCGGCACAAATGGTAAGTTTGGTACCGCCTGGTCGCTATGAAAGCCGGACTGACGGGAGGTGCCGCCTGACTGACTCTCATGATACGACTGAGTATGCCTCATCGAGGCATTTCGCAAACTGTCTTGAAAGTTTGAAGTAGAGGCCGACTCTGACAATCGTCACTCTTCTTCTGCTCTAGCAGTAGCCGAGCATCTGTGAATGTTTGCTTCGACCCGTCCGCCTGAATATGACGAACAGGTTTCCTATTTCCTGTAGGATAACGGAATTTTGTGAAATCAAGGGCAGGTGGCTCCCGCTTCCTAGATTTAGGATGAGGAGTCGCCTCTCGCCCTTGAACTGGCTTCCTCTTCAGTGAAGTGGAGGGTTTCTTGGCCGACTGCTCCTTGACTGGAGCAGGCGGCTTCTTGTTGATCAACTCTTGAATCTCTCCCTTGAAGTCCCTCATGAAGGCCATGAGTTCGTTCCTTGTGATGGGAGCAGACCCATCAGTCGGCTGTTGCCGAACAGGCGGTGCGCCTGCTGGCTTGCTTCCTGTTTGAAGATGCTCCGTTCCCTCCTTTGGTATGACGGGTACGTCGGGCCCTTAGGGTCCCGTCTGAAGCTGTATGAGCTTCAACTTCGAATTCACTTTCGGTATCATGGTCCGACTGAACTTGAGGGTCGTCTAGGGACGCCTCTCTTCAGGAGTCGGTACAGACTTGGATGCCATCTCAGAAGTACTCTCCCCACAGACGGCGCCAAATGTTTCGGGGTTTTCTAATGTCCTGCGGGAGAGTTACAATTCCGAGACTGGAACCAGACGCCTGTACCTGCAAAATAACGGAGACTCCTGTGAGCTCCGCCTCCAACGGTCAAGTTAGTACCTGATTGATGCGTGCATCAATGTGAACGATGAGCATGTTGAAGAATTATTCCAAGAAAGTCAAGAAAGCATGAATCTATACTTGGAAGCTTCTTCAATAGGTCAAACTTACTATCGGGGGCATCAAGACAAAGCCACGCTTTGTATGGTGGCGTTCTTGGAGTTCTTGAAGCTTCTTGATAGTTCTTTAAGGTTTCTTTAAAAGCTTTCTTAGGTTTTTGCTTACAAGTTTTTACCTTTCACTTGAAAGGGTTTTTCTTGTTTTAAGCACTTAGGATTTCTAATTGCATTAGGAATTGTTTTAGTCTAGTAGGCGTCAATAATAGCTTGGAGTGCAAGCTTGAGTTAGGATAAAATAGGCAAGTTTTATCTTAAGAGTAGTTAGAGTTTAAGTAGGATTAAATAACTAAATCAAAGTTATCTAAACTTGATTAAGTTATGCAATCCGTGGGTTTTTGTTAGGGGATTAGAATTCTAATTCAAGTGGGATTAGGATAATTGATTGAGTTTATAAATATAGGGTTGTAATCTTCGAATAAAATACAAGTTTAATCATACATTCATAATAATATTTCTTATTGCTTTTGTTTAAGTTGGATTACTTAAATTCTTGATTGGTGGATTCCAATTTGCTGTTTTGTTTGTTTTAGTTAAAACAATCACCTAGGTTGATTAATTAGGTGGATTCTTGATTAATTAATCTAAGTTTTGCTTAATTCTTGGTGAATTTTCTGTTAGAATTAGGTTAGATTCATATCTTTGTGAGGCTTAGTTTTCGGACTAAAAATCACATCATCTTGGTATCAGAGCCAAGTTTCGGTAGAAATTTAAACTGGTGACGTTAGGCTTGGAATTTTTGGCTGAAATTTTGTGCAAGATTCAGAAAACGTAGATCAACATTGTGTCAAAATTTCGTGTCAATTGGACGCGTAACGAAGTCTGTGCAACCTAAACTTTTGAGAGTGTTACACAAAGTTGCGATCTGGAGAACGGTTCTTATTTGCTTCAAGAATCAATCAAGATTCAATCTTTTAATCAAGATTTTGCATAAACTAAGCCTGGTTTGTGTAGGAGCAATGAGTGACGAAGAAATCCCAGGGATTCCAAGGGGTTTGAACCTTGATCAAGCGCATAACTTGCGGAGGGATCGTCAAATAGAGCGATTGTCACAACAATTGCAAGAAGTATTGGCTAGGCTTGACGAACGTGACAAAACTTCATCTTCAAGGAAGAACAAATCAGTTGCAATTTCTAGTTCAAGTGAAGACGAATATGAAAGGAGAAAAGCAAGTAGATCACGCCATAAAGATTCATCTTCGAGTGATGAACCTAGAAGGCATAGACGGAAGAACAAGGCCAAAGATGATGACCGAAATATAAGGTTAGATTTTCCGGAATTCAATGGTAGTATGCTAGACCCCGAAAAATATTTTGAGTGGGTTAGAAGAGCCGAAACACTCTTTGATTACAAGGAGTATGATGAACGAAAGAGGTGCAAACTTGCTGAATTAAAACTCACAGGTTATGCGAGTTTATGGTATGATAATCTCAAGAAAAAGAGACGCAAGGAGGGACGATCCAAGATCACTACTTGGACACAATTGCAGAAATATATGAAGCGTCAATTTGTGCCCCATGAGTACGTGCAAGAAGTGTATCTCAAGATGCAGACTTTTAAGCAAGGAAATCAATCTGTGGAGGCTTATTTGTGTGAGTTTGAGAAACTATGTTTATTGTGTGATTTAGAAGAAATTCTAGGCACAAAATAGCACGTTTTATTGCAGGTTTGAACGAAAATGTTCAAGAGAAGATTGAATTGCACGAATACTATTCGTTTGAAGAAGTATGCAAGGCGGCCATTAAGGTTGAAAGACAATTCAAGGCCAAGAAGACCTCAAGTGTGAAACCGTTCACACGCACGTTCACAAAGGCTAGTGACAAGCCTACCTTTGATAGGACTTCTTCTAATCCGTATGCTAAAGATAACAAACCCAGAAACGAAGCTAGCAAGAAGGTGACCGAAGATAGAAAATGTTTCAAATGTGGAGTGTTGGCCACATAGCAAGCAATTGCTACTCAAAACGCACTATGACGGCTCAAGAATGGGAAGAAGAGAAAGCTAGGTGCGAGGGAAATAGTGACATGGAGGTTGTGGTCGAGAAAGAACGTGATTTTGAAGAAGAGGAGGGTAGTGCCGAAGAGGTTGATGGTGAAACGCAAGGAAAGAGCTTGGTTCTAAGGAGAGCTCTTCACTCTAAACCTATGCCCGTTGAAGAGAATCAAAGAGAGAAAATCTTTTTAACAAGGTGCAAGGTGGAAGATCGATTGTGTGACGTAATAATAGACTCGGGAAGTTGCACAAATGTGGTGTCTACAACTTTGATCAACAAATTAGAGTGGCCTACAACCGATCACCCAAAACCTTACAAGCTACATTGGCTCAATGATGCTAGTGACGTGAAGGTAACGAAACGAGCCCTAATCACCTTTTCAATTGGCAAATATCATGATAAAGTTTTATGTGATGTATGCCCTATGGATGCTTGTCATATCTTATTGGGTAGACCATGGCAATATGATAGATTTGTCAAGTTTAATGGTAGGACAAATGTGTATATAATTCGAAAAGGAAAGGGGGAAAAATCATATGCATTGAAACCACTTGTTGATCATAGAATTAACCCTAGTTCAAAAGGTGCATATTTAATTGGGGAAAAAGGAGTTGGAGAAAGAGATCAACAACAACAATATAGTATATATTATGGTGGCTAACAATGTGCAAGTGAATGAAAGTAAACAAGAAAAGAGGCCCGTGGAATTAGAAGTAGTATTGCAAGAGTATTGTGATGTTTTTCCTAGTGAATTACCACCGGGATTACCACCAATTCGTGGTATTGAACATCAAATTGATCTTATTCCGGGAGCTCCACTACCTAACAAGGCAGCATATAGAAGTAATCCGGAAGAAACAAAGGAAATGCAACGTCAAATAGAGGAATTGATGCAAAGAGGCTACGTGAAAGAGAGTATGAGCCCATGTGCCGTGCCTACATTGTTAGTTCCAAAAAAAGATGGGAGTTGGCGTATGTGCATTGATAGTAGGAGTGTGAACAACATAACCATCAAGTATAGATTTCCTATACCTAGACTTGATGATTTGTTAGACGAATTGCATGGTTCAAAGCTATTTTCCAAGATTGATCTTATGAGTGGCTATCATCAAATACGCATGAGGAAGGAGATGAATGGAAGACGGCTTTCAAGACTAAAGTGGGGTTGTATGAGTGGTTGGTCATGCCTTTTGGTCTAACCAATGCGCCCAGTACATTTATGAGATTGATGAACGAGGTGTTGAAACCATTTCTTGGAAGGTTCGTAGTTGTTTACTTGGATGACATATTAATTTATTCTGAAAATTTCAATGATCATCTAATGCATTTGAGAAGCGTTTTGGAGGTTCTTAGGGAGAAGAAGTTGTACGCAAAATTGGAAAAATGTTATTTTCTTGTTCCTAGCGTGACGTTTCTAGGGTATGTAGTATCCAAAGATGGTGTGTCCGTGGATCAATCCAAGGTTGAAGCTATCAAGACTTGGCCCGTACCTACCAATGTGAGTGAAGTTAGATCGTTTCATGGTCTAGCGTCGTTTTATAGAAGATTTGTGAAGAATTTTTCCACGATAGTTGCACCTATGACTGAATGCTTGAAGAAAGACAAGGGAAAATTCGAGTGGACCAAGGAAGCCCAACGTGCATTTGATTTGGTCAAAAAGGAAGCTATGTGAAGCACCCGTACTTGCATTGCCGGATTTTCAACCATTTGAGGTAGAGACCGACGCTAGTGGTGTAGGGATTGGTGCCGTTTTGGTTCAAAAGAAGCGCCCTATTGCCTATTTTAGTGAAAAAAACGGTGCTAGATTGAACTATTCTACCTATGACAAGGAGTTCTATGCTATTGTGCGAGCATTGGACCATTGGAGTCACTATTTGCGCCCAAATCACTTTGTGTTGCATAGTGATCACGAAGCTTTGAAGTACATTCATGGTCAACAAAAATTGAACCCTAGACATGCTAAATGGGTAGAGTTTCTACAAGCTTTCAATTTTTCTTCAAAGTATAAGGAGGGGAAAGCAAATGTAGTGGCCGATGCACTATCTAGAAGACACACGTTGCTTGGAGTGTTGAATTGTAAACTACTTGGTTTACGCGTTAATCAAGGAGTACTATAAGGGGGACGTGGATTTCTCTACAATCCTAGAGGAGTGTTCCAAGGGGGCCGTAGGTTCCTATGTTTTACAAGACGGTTTTCTTTTCAAGGGGAATCGTTTGTGCGTGCCTAAGTGTTCTATTAGAGAATTAATAGTAAGAGAAGTGCATGGAGGAGGATAGCGGGACATTTTGGCATAACGAAAACATTAACTATGCTGCAAGAGCATTTTTATTGGCCTAGAATGCTAGCGGATGTACAATCAATAGTTTCTAGGTGTGCAACATGTCAAAAAGCCAAGGCTACGTTTCATCAAGGCTTATATACGCCCTTGCCCGTGCCAGATTCACCTTGGGAAGACGTGTCTATGGATTTTGTAGTTGGTTTGCCAAGGACTCAAAGAGGAAAGGACTCAATCATGGTTGTAGTGGATCGATTTTCCAAGATGGCTCATTTCATACCTTGTCACAAAGTGGACGATGCTATGAAAGTGGCGGAATTGTATTTCAAGGAAGTGGTGAGACTACATGGGTTGCCGAACAGTATTGTGAGTGATCGTGATACAAAGTTCATGAG
>NW_018745384.1:0-41968 GCF_001683475.1 Chenopodium quinoa
AATCAAATGAAAGTCAAATACATTCTACAAAGCTAATTGAATCAAATGAAAGTCAAACACATTCAAATAAAGGTATTTGAATCAAATGAGAGTCAAATAAATTCAAACAAAGCTAATTAAATCAAATAAAAGTAAAATACATTCTACAAAGCTAATTGAATCAAATGAAAGTCAAACACATTCAAACAAAGCATTTTAAATCAAATGAAAGTCAAACACATTCAAAAAAAGCTTTTTAATTTAAATGAAGGTCAAACACATTCAAACAAAGCTATATAAATCAAATGAAAGTGAAATGCATTCTACAAAGCAAATTGAATTAAATTAAATTCAAACACATTCAAACAAAGCTATTTGAATCAAATGACGGTCAAATACATTCTACAAAGCTAATTGAATCAATTGAAAGTCAAACACATTCAAACAAAGCTATTTGAATTAAATGAAAGTCAAATACATTCTACAAAGCTAATTGAATCAAAGGAAAGTCAAACACATTCAAACAAAGCTAATTGAATCAAATGAAAGTCAAACACATTCAAACAAATCTATTTGAATTAAATGAAAGTCAAATACATTCTACAAAGCTAATTGAATCAAATGAAAGTCAAACACTTTCAAACAAAGCTAATTGAATCAAATGAAAGTCAAACACAATCAAACAAATCTATTTATATTAAATGAATGTCAAATACATTCTACATAGCTAATTGAATCAAATGAAAGTCAAACACATTCAAACAAAGCTATTTTGAATAAAATGAAAGTCAAATACATTCTACAAAGCAAATTGAAACAAATGAAAGTCAAACACAGTCAAACAAAGTTATTTGAGTCAAATGAAAGTCAAATACATTCTACAAGCTAATAGAATCAAATGAAAGTCAAACACATTCAAACAAAGCAAATTAAATCAAATGAAAGTCAAACACATTCAAACAAGCTATTTTAATCAAATGAATGTCAAATACGTTCAACAAAGCTAATTGTATCAAATGAAAGTCAAACACATTAAAATAAAGCTATTTGAATCAAATGAAAGTCAAACGCATTAAAACAAAGTTATTTAAATCAAATGAAAGTTAAATGCATTCTACAAAGCTAATTGAATCAAATGAAAGTCAACACATTCAAACAAAGCCTTTTAAATCAAATAAAAGTCAAACACATTCAAAAAAGCTTTTTAATTTAAATGAAAGTCAAACACATTCAAACAAAGCTATATAAATCAAATGAAAGTGAAATGCAATCTACAAAGCAAATTGAATCAAATGAAATTCAATCACATTCAAACAAAGCTATTTGAATCAAATGAAAGTTAAATACATTCTACAAAGCTAATTGAATCAAATGAAACTCAAACACATTCAAACAAAGCTATTTGAATCAAATGGGAGTCAACATGTTCAAACAAAGCTAATTAAATCAAATAAAAGTCAAATACATTCTACAAAGCTAATTGAATCAAATGAAAGTCAAAAACATTCAAACAAAGCTATTTGAATCAAATGAAAGTCAAATACATTCTACTAAGCTAATTGGATAAAATGAAAGTCAAACACATTCTAACAAAGCTATTTGAATCAAATGAAAGTCAAATACGTTCTACAAAGCTAATTAAATCAATAAAAGTGAAACACATTCAAAGAAAGCTATTTGAATTAAATGAGAGTCAAAAAACATTCAAACAAAGCTAATTAAATCAAATAAAAGTCAAATACATTCTACAAAGCTAATTGAATCAAATGAAAGTCAAACACATTCAAACAAAGCTAATTGAATCAAATGAAAGTCAAATACATTCAACAATGCTAATAGAATCAAATGAAAGTCAAACACATTCAAACAAAGCAAATTGAATCAAATGAAAGTCAAACACATTCAAACAAAGCTATTTTAATCAAATGAAGGTCAAATACGTTCAACAAAGCTAATTGTATCAAATGAAAATCAAACACATTAAAATAAAGCTATTTGAATCAAATGAAAGTCAAACGCATTGAAACAAAGTTATTTAAATCAAATGAAAGTGAAATGCATTCTACAAAGCTAATTGAATCAAATGAAAGTTAAACGCATTCAAACAAAGCTATTTGAATCAAATGAGAGTCAAATACATTCTACAAAGCTAATTGAATCAAATGAAAGTCAAACTCATTCAAACAAAGCTAATTGAATCAAATGAAAGTCAAATACATTCTACAAAGCTAATTGTATTAAATGAAAGTCAAACACATTCAAATAAAGCTATTTGAATCAAATGAAAGTCAAACACATTCAAACAAAGCTATTTTAATTAAATGAATGTCAATACATTCTACAAAGCTAATTGAATCAAATGAAAGTCAAACACATTCTAATAAAGCTATTTGAATCAAATGAAAGTCAAATACATTCTACAAAGCAAATTGAATCAAATGAAAGTCAAACACATTCAAACAAAGCTAATTGAATCAAATGAAAGTCAAATACATTCTACAAAGCTAATTGTATTAAATGAAAGTCAAACACATTCAAACAAAGCTATTTTAATTAAATGAATGTCAATATGCTCAACAAAGCTAATTGTATCAAATGAAAGTCAAACACATTAAAATAAAGCTATTTGAATCAAATGAAAGTCAAACGCATTGAAACAAAGTTATTTAAATCAATGAAAGTGAAATGCATTTTACAAAGCTAATTGAATCAAATGAAAGTTAAACGCATTCAAACAAAGCTATTTGAATCAACTGAGAGTCAAATACATTCTACAAAGCTAATTGAATCAAATGAAAGTCAAACTCATTCAAACAAAGCTAATTGAATCAAATGAAAGTCAAATACATTCTACAAAGCTAATTGTATTAAATGAAAGTCAAACACATTCAAATAAAGCTATTTGAATCAAATGAAAGTCAAACACATTCAAACAAAGCTATTTTAATTAAATGAATGTCAAATACATTCTACAAAGCTAATTGAATCAAATGAAAGTCAAACACATTCAAATAAAGCTATTTGAATCAAATGAAAGTCAAATACATTCTACAAAGAAAATTGAATCAAATGAAAGTGAAACACATTCAAACAAAGCAAATTGAATCAAATGAAAGTCAAACACATTCAAACAAAGCTATTTTAATCAAAATGAATGTCAAATACGTTCAACAAAGCTAATTGTATCAAATGAAAGTCAAACACATTAAAATAAAGCTATTTGAATCAAATGAAAGTCAAACGCATTGAAACAAAGTTATTTAAATCAAATGAAAGTTAAATGCATTCTACAAAGCTAATTGAATCAAATGAAAGTCAAACACATTCAAACAAAGCCTTTTAAATCAAATAAAAGTCAAACACATTCAAAAAAAGCTTTTTAATTTAAATGAAAGTCAAACACATTCAAACAAAGCTAATTGAATCAAATGAAAGTCAAACACATTCAAACAATGTTATTTAAAGTAAATCAAAGTGAAATGCATTATACAAAGCTAATTGAATCAAATGAAAGTCAAACACATTCAAACAAAGCTACTAGAAGAAAATGAAAGTCAAATACATTCTACAAAGCAAATTGAAACAAATGAAAGTCAAACACAGTCAAACAAAGTTATTTGACTCAAATGAAAATCAAATACATTCTACAAAGCTAATTGAATCAAATGAAAGTCAAACACATTCAAACAAAGCTATTTGAATAAAATGAAAGTCAAATACGTTCTACAAAGCTAATTGAATCAAATAAAAGTGAAACACATTGAAACAAAGCTAATAAATCAAATCAAAGTCAAATACATTCTACAAAGCTAATTGAATCAAATGAAAGTCAAATACATTCTACAAAGCGAATTGAATCAAGTGAAAGTCAAACACATTCAAACAAAGCTAATAGATTCAAATGAAAGTCAAATACATTCAACAAAGCTAATTGAATAAAATGAAAGTCAAACACATTCAAACAAAGCTAATTGAATCAAATGAAAGTCAAGCACATTCAAAAAAAGCTATTTGAATCAAATAAGCGTCAAATACATTCAAACAAAGCTAATTAAATCAAATAAAAGTCTAATACATTCTACAAAGCTAATTGAATTAAATTAAAGTCAAACACATTCAAACAAAGCTAATTGAATCAAATGAAAGTCAAACACATTCAAACAAATATTTCGAATCAAATGAAAGTCAAATACATTCTACAAAGCTAATTGAATCAAATGAAAGTCAAACACATTCAAACAAAGCTAATTGAATCAAATGAAAGTCAAACACATTTAAACAAATCTATTTATATTAAATGAATGTCAAATACATTCTACAAAGCTAATTAAATCAAATGAAAGTCAAACACATTCAAACAAAGCTATTTGAATAAAATGAAAGTCAAATACATTCTACAAAGCAAATTGAAACAAATGAAAGTCAAACACAGTCAAACAAAGTTATTTGAGTCAAATGAAAGTCAAATACATTCTACAAAGCTAATAGAATCAAATGAAAGTCAAACACATTCAAACAAAGCAAATTAAATCAAATGAAAGTCAAACACATTCAAACAAAGCTATTTTAATCAAATGAATGTCAAATACGTTCAACAAAGCTAATTGTATCAAATGAAAGTCAAACACATTAAAATAAAGCTATTTGAATCAAATGAAAGTCAAACGCATTAAAACAAAGTTATTTAAATCAAATGAAAGTTAAATGCATTCTACAAAGCTAATTGAATCAAATGAAAGTCAAACACATTCAAACAAAGCCTTTTAAATCAAATAAAAGTCAAACACATTCAAAAAAAGCTTTTTAATTTAAATGAAAGTCAAACACATTCAAACAAAGCTATATAAATCAAATGAAAGTGAAATGCAATCTACAAAGCAAATTGAATCAAATGAAATTCAATCACATTCAAACAAAGCTATTTGAATCAAATGAAAGTTAAATACATTCTACAAAGCTAATTGAATCAAATGAAACTCAAACACATTCAAACAAAGCTATTTGAATCAAATGGGAGTCAAACATGTTCAAACAAAGCTAATTAAATCAAATAAAAGTCAAATACATTCTACAAAGCTAATTGAATCAAATGAAAGTCAAAAACATTCAAACAAAGCTATTTGAATCAAATGAAAGTCAAATACATTCTACTAAGCTAATTGGATAAAATGAAAGTCAAACACATTCTAACAAAGCTATTTGAATCAAATGAAAGTCAAATACGTTCTACAAAGCTAATTAAATCAAATAAAAGTGAAACACATTCAAAGAAAGCTATTTGAATTAAATGAGAGTCAAAAACATTCAAACAAAGCTAATTAAATCAAATAAAAGTCAAATACATTCTACAAAGCTAATTGAATCAAATGAAAGTCAAACACATTCAAACAAAGCTAATTGAATCAAATGAAAGTCAAATACATTCAACAATGCTAATAGAATCAAATGAAAGTCAAACACATTCAAACAAAGCAAATTGAATCAAATGAAAGTCAAACACATTCAAACAAAGCTATTTTAATCAAATGAAGGTCAAATACGTTCAACAAAGCTAATTGTATCAAATGAAAATCAAACACATTAAAATAAAGCTATTTGAATCAAATGAAAGTCAAACGCATTGAAACAAAGTTATTTAAATCAAATGAAAGTGAAATGCATTCTACAAAGCTAATTGAATCAAATGAAAGTTAAACGCATTCAAACAAAGCTATTTGAATCAAATGAGAGTCAAATACATTCTACAAAGCTAATTGAATCAAATGAAAGTCAAACTCATTCAAACAAAGCTAATTGAATCAAATGAAAGTCAAATACATTCTACAAAGCTAATTGTATTAAATGAAAGTCAAACACATTCAAATAAAGCTATTTGAATCAAATGAAAGTCAAACACATTCAAACAAAGCTATTTTAATTAAATGAATGTCAAATACATTCTACAAAGCTAATTGAATCAAATGAAAGTCAAACACATTCTAATAAAGCTATTTGAATCAAATGAAAGTCAAATACATTCTACAAAGCAAATTGAATCAAATGAAAGTCAAACACATTCAAACAAAGCTAATTGAATCAAATGAAAGTCAAATACATTCTACAAAGCTAATTGTATTAAATGAAAGTCAAACACATTCAAACAAAGCTATTTTAATTAAATGAATGTCAAATATGCTCAACAAAGCTAATTGTATCAAATGAAAGTCAAACACATTAAAATAAAGCTATTTGAATCAAATGAAAGTCAAACGCATTGAAACAAAGTTATTTAAATCAAATGAAAGTGAAATGCATTTTACAAAGCTAATTGAATCAAATGAAAGTTAAACGCATTCAAACAAAGCTATTTGAATCAACTGAGAGTCAAATACATTCTACAAAGCTAATTGAATCAAATGAAAGTCAAACTCATTCAAACAAAGCTAATTGAATCAAATGAAAGTCAAATACATTCTACAAAGCTAATTGTATTAAATGAAAGTCAAACACATTCAAATAAAGCTATTTGAATCAAATGAAAGTCAAACACATTCAAACAAAGCTATTTTAATTAAATGAATGTCAAATACATTCTACAAAGCTAATTGAATCAAATGAAAGTCAAACACATTCAAATAAAGCTATTTGAATCAAATGAAAGTCAAATACATTCTACAAAGAAAATTGAATCAAATGAAAGTGAAACACATTCAAACAAAGCAAATTGAATCAAATGAAAGTCAAACACATTCAAACAAAGCTATTTTAATCAAATGAATGTCAAATACGTTCAACAAAGCTAATTGTATCAAATGAAAGTCAAACACATTAAAATAAAGCTATTTGAATCAAATGAAAGTCAAACGCATTGAAACAAAGTTATTTAAATCAAATGAAAGTTAAATGCATTCTACAAAGCTAATTGAATCAAATGAAAGTCAAACACATTCAAACAAAGCCTTTTAAATCAAATAAAAGTCAAACACATTCAAAAAAAGCTTTTTAATTTAAATGAAAGTCAAACACATTCAAACAAAGCTAATTGAATCAAATGAAAGTCAAACACATTCAAACAATGTTATTTAAAGTAAATCAAAGTGAAATGCATTATACAAAGCTAATTGAATCAAATGAAAGTCAAACACATTCAAACAAAGCTACTAGAAGAAAATGAAAGTCAAATACATTCTACAAAGCAAATTGAAACAAATGAAAGTCAAACACAGTCAAACAAAGTTATTTGACTCAAATGAAAATCAAATACATTCTACAAAGCTAATTGAATCAAATGAAAGTCAAACACATTCAAACAAAGCTATTTGAATAAAATGAAAGTCAAATACGTTCTACAAAGCTAATTGAATCAAATAAAAGTGAAACACATTGAAACAAAGCTAATAAATCAAATCAAAGTCAAATACATTCTACAAAGCTAATTGAATCAAATGAAAGTCAAATACATTCTACAAAGCGAATTGAATCAAGTGAAAGTCAAACACATTCAAACAAAGCTAATAGATTCAAATGAAAGTCAAATACATTCAACAAAGCTAATTGAATAAAATGAAAGTCAAACACATTCAAACAAAGCTAATTGAATCAAATGAAAGTCAAGCACATTCAAAAAAAGCTATTTGAATCAAATAAGCGTCAAATACATTCAAACAAAGCTAATTAAATCAAATAAAAGTCTAATACATTCTACAAAGCTAATTGAATTAAATTAAAGTCAAACACATTCAAACAAAGCTAATTGAATCAAATGAAAGTCAAACACATTCAAACAAATATTTCGAATCAAATGAAAGTCAAATACATTCTACAAAGCTAATTGAATCAAATGAAAGTCAAACACATTCAAACAAAGCTAATTGAATCAAATGAAAGTCAAACACATTTAAACAAATCTATTTATATTAAATGAATGTCAAATACATTCTACAAAGCTAATTAAATCAAATGAAAGTCAAACACATTCAAACAAAGCTATTTGAATAAAATGAAAGTCAAATACATTCTACAAAGCAAATTGAAACAAATGAAAGTCAAACATAGTCAAACAAAGTTATTTGAGTCAAATGAAAGTCAAATACATTCTACAAAGCTAATAGAATCAAATGAAAGTCAAACACATTCAAACAAAGCAAATTAAATCAAATGAAAGTCAAACACATTCAAACAAAGCTATTTTAATCAAATGAATGTCAAATACGTTCAACAAAGCTAATTGTATCAAATGAAAGTCAAACACATTAAAATAAAGCTATTTGAATCAAATGAAAGTCAAACGCATTAAAACAAAGTTATTTAAATCAAATGAAAGTTAAATGCATTCTACAAAGCTAATTGAATCAAATGAAAGTCAAACACATTCAAACAAAGCCTTTTAAATCAAATAAAAGTCAAACACATTCAAAAAAAGCTTTTTAATTTAAATGAAAGTCAAACACATTCAAACAAAGCTATATAAATCAAATGAAAGTGAAATGCAATCTACAAAGCAAATTGAATCAAATGAAATTCAATCACATTCAAACAAAGCTATTTGAATCAAATGAAAGTTAAATACATTCTACAAAGCTAATTGAATCAAATGAAACTCAAACACATTCAAACAAAGCTATTTGAATCAAATGGGAGTCAAACATGTTCAAACAAAGCTAATTAAATCAAATAAAAGTCAAATACATTCTACAAAGCTAATTGAATCAAATGAAAGTCAAAAACATTCAAACAAAGCTATTTGAATCAAATGAAAGTCAAATACATTCTACTAAGCTAATTGGATAAAATGAAAGTCAAACACATTCTAACAAAGCTATTTGAATCAAATGAAAGTCAAATACGTTCTACAAAGCTAATTAAATCAAATAAAAGTGAAACACATTCAAAGAAAGCTATTTGAATTAAATGAGAGTCAAAAACATTCAAACAAAGCTAATTAAATCAAATAAAAGTCAAATACATTCTACAAAGCTAATTGAATCAAATGAAAGTCAAACACATTCAAACAAAGCTAATTGAATCAAATGAAAGTCAAATACATTCAACAATGCTAATAGAATCAAATGAAAGTCAAACACATTCAAACAAAGCAAATTGAATCAAATGAAAGTCAAACACATTCAAACAAAGCTATTTTAATCAAATGAAGGTCAAATACGTTCAACAAAGCTAATTGTATCAAATGAAAATCAAACACATTAAAATAAAGCTATTTGAATCAAATGAAAGTCAAACGCATTGAAACAAAGTTATTTAAATCAAATGAAAGTGAAATGCATTCTACAAAGCTAATTGAATCAAATGAAAGTTAAACGCATTCAAACAAAGCTATTTGAATCAAATGAGAGTCAAATACATTCTACAAAGCTAATTGAATCAAATGAAAGTCAAACTCATTCAAACAAAGCTAATTGAATCAAATGAAAGTCAAATACATTCTACAAAGCTAATTGTATTAAATGAAAGTCAAACACATTCAAATAAAGCTATTTGAATCAAATGAAAGTCAAACACATTCAAACAAAGCTATTTTAATTAAATGAATGTCAAATACATTCTACAAAGCTAATTGAATCAAATGAAAGTCAAACACATTCTAATAAAGCTATTTGAATCAAATGAAAGTCAAATACATTCTACAAAGCAAATTGAATCAAATGAAAGTCAAACACATTCAAACAAAGCTAATTGAATCAAATGAAAGTCAAATACATTCTACAAAGCTAATTGTATTAAATGAAAGTCAAACACATTCAAACAAAGCTATTTTAATTAAATGAATGTCAAATATGCTCAACAAAGCTAATTGTATCAAATGAAAGTCAAACACATTAAAATAAAGCTATTTGAATCAAATGAAAGTCAAACGCATTGAAACAAAGTTATTTAAATCAAATGAAAGTGAAATGCATTTTACAAAGCTAATTGAATCAAATGAAAGTTAAACGCATTCAAACAAAGCTATTTGAATCAACTGAGAGTCAAATACATTCTACAAAGCTAATTGAATCAAATGAAAGTCAAACTCATTCAAACAAAGCTAATTGAATCAAATGAAAGTCAAATACATTCTACAAAGCTAATTGTATTAAATGAAAGTCAAACACATTCAAATAAAGCTATTTGAATCAAATGAAAGTCAAACACATTCAAACAAAGCTATTTTAATTAAATGAATGTCAAATACATTCTACAAAGCTAATTGAATCAAATGAAAGTCAAACACATTCAAATAAAGCTATTTGAATCAAATGAAAGTCAAATACATTCTACAAAGAAAATTGAATCAAATGAAAGTGAAACACATTCAAACAAAGCAAATTGAATCAAATGAAAGTCAAACACATTCAAACAAAGCTATTTTAATCAAATGAATGTCAAATACGTTCAACAAAGCTAATTGTATCAAATGAAAGTCAAACACATTAAAATAAAGCTATTTGAATCAAATGAAAGTCAAACGCATTGAAACAAAGTTATTTAAATCAAATGAAAGTTAAATGCATTCTACAAAGCTAATTGAATCAAATGAAAGTCAAACACATTCAAACAAAGCCTTTTAAATCAAATAAAAGTCAAACACATTTAAAAAAAGCTTTTTAATTTAAATGAAAGTCAAACACATTCAAACAAAGCTAATTGAATCAAATGAAAGTCAAACACATTCAAACAATGTTATTTAAAGTAAATCAAAGTGAAATGCATTATACAAAGCTAATTGAATCAAATGAAAGTCAAACACATTCAAACAAAGCTACTAGAAGAAAATGAAAGTCAAATACATTCTACAAAGCAAATTGAAACAAATGAAAGTCAAACACAGTCAAACAAAGTTATTTGACTCAAATGAAAATCAAATACATTCTACAAAGCTAATTGAATCAAATGAAAGTCAAACACATTCAAACAAAGCTATTTGAATAAAATGAAAGTCAAATACGTTCTACAAAGCTAATTGAATCAAATAAAAGTGAAACACATTGAAACAAAGCTAATAAATCAAATCAAAGTCAAATACATTCTACAAAGCTAATTGAATCAAATGAAAGTCAAATACATTCTACAAAGCGAATTGAATCAAGTGAAAGTCAAACACATTCAAACAAAGCTAATAGATTCAAATGAAAGTCAAATACATTCAACAAAGCTAATTGAATAAAATGAAAGTCAAACACATTCAAACAAAGCTAATTGAATCAAATTAAAGTCAAGCACATTCAAAAAAAGCTATTTGAATCAAATAAGCGTCAAATACATTCAAACAAAGCTAATTAAATCAAATAAAAGTCTAATACATTCTACAAAGCTAATTGAATTAAATTAAAGTCAAACACATTCAAACAAAGCTAATTGAATCAAATGAAAGTCAAACACATTCAAACAAATATTTCGAATCAAATGAAAGTCAAATACATTCTACAAAGCTAATTGAATCAAATGAAAGTCAAACACATTCAAACAAAGCTAATTGAATCAAATGAAAGTCAAACACATTTAAACAAATCTATTTATATTAAATGAATGTCAAATACATTCTACAAAGCTAATTAAATCAAATGAAAGTCAAACACATTCAAACAAAGCTATTTGAATAAAATGAAAGTCAAATACATTCTACAAAGCAAATTGAAACAAATGAAAGTCAAACACAGTCAAACAAAGTTATTTGAGTCAAATGAAAGTCAAATACATTCTACAAAGCTAATAGAATCAAATGAAAGTCAAACACATTGAAACAAAGCAAATTGAATCAAATGAAAGTCAAACACATTCAAACAAAGCTATTTTAATCAAATGAATGTCAAATACGTTCAACAAAGCTAATTGTATCAAATGAAAGTCAAACGCATTGAAACAAAGTTATTTAAATCAAATGAAAGTGAAATACATTCTACAAAGCTAATTGAATCAAATGAAAGTCAAACACATTCAAATAAAGCCTTTTAAATCAAATGAAAGTCAAACACATTCAAAAAAAGCTTTTTAATTTAAATGAAAGTCAAACACATTCAAACAAAGCTATATAAATCTAATGAAAGTGAAATGCATTCTTCAAAGCAAATTGAATTAAATGAAATTCAAACACATTCAAACAAAGCTATTTGAATCAAATGACGGTCAAATACATTCTACAAAGCTAATTGAATCAATTGAAAGTCAAACACATTCAAACAAAGCTATTTGAATTTAATGAAAGTCAAATACATTCTACAAAGCTAATTGAATCAAATGAAAGTCAAACACATTCAAACAAAGCTAATTGAATCAAATGAAAGTCAAACACATTCAAATAAATCTATTTGAATTAAATGAAAGTCAAATACATTCTACTAAGCTAATTGAATCAAATGAAAGTCAAACACATTCAAACAAAGCTAATTGAATCAAATGAAAGTCAAACACATTCAAACAAATCTATTTAAATTAAATGAATGTCAAATACATTCTACAAAGCTAATTGAATCAAATGAAAGTCAAACACATTCAAACAAAGCTATTTGAATAAAATGAAAGTCAAATACATTCTACAAAGCAAATTGAAACAAATGAAAGTCAAACACAGTCAAACAAAGTTATTTGAGTCAAATGAAAGTCAAATACATTCTACAAAGCTAATTGAATCAAATGAAAGTCAAACACATTCAAACAAAGCTATTTGAATAAAATGAAAGTCAAATACATTCTACAAAGCAAATTGAAACAAATGAAAGTCAAACACAGTCAAACAAAGTTATTTGAGTCAAATGAAAGTCAAATACATTCTACAAAGCTAATAGAATCAAATGAAAGTCAAACACATTGAAACAAAGCAAATTGAATTAAATGAAAGTCAAACACATTCAAACAAAGCTATTTTAATCAAATGAATGTCAAATACGTTCAACAAAGCTAATTGTATCAAATGAAAGTCAAACGCATTGAAACAAAGTTATTTAAATCAAATGAAAGTGAAATACATTCTACAAAGCTAATTGAATCAAATGAAAGTCAAACACATTCAAATAAAGCCTTTTAAATCAAATGAAAGTCAAACACATTCAAAAAAAGCTTTTTAATTTAAATGAAAGTCAAACACATTCAAACAAAGCTATATAAATCTAATGAAAGTGAAATGCATTCTTCAAAGCAAATTGAATTAAATGAAATTCAAACACATTCAAACAAAGCTATTTGAATCAAATGACGGTCAAATACATTCTACAAAGCTAATTGAATCAATTGAAAGTCAAACACATTCAAACAAAGCTATTTGAATTTAATGAAAGTCAAATACATTCTACAAAGCTAATTGAATCAAATGAAAGTCAAACACATTCAAACAAAGCTAATTGAATCAAATGAAAGTCAAACACATTCAAATAAATCTATTTGAATTAAATGAAAGTCAAATACATTCTACTAAGCTAATTGAATCAAATGAAAGTCAAACACATTCAAACAAAGCTAATTGAATCAAATGAAAGTCAAACACATTCAAACAAATCTATTTAAATTAAATGAATGTCAAATACATTCTACAAAGCTAATTGAATCAAATGAAAGTCAAACACATTCAAACAAAGCTATTTGAATAAAATGAAAGTCAAATACATTCTACAAAGCAAATTGAAACAAATGAAAGTCAAACACAGTCAAAAAAAGTTATTTGAGTCAAATGAAAGTCAAATACATTCTACAAAGCTAATTGAATCAAATGAAAGTCAAACACATTCAAACAAAGCTATTTGAATCAAATGAAAGTTAAATACGTTCTACAAAGCTAATTGTATCAAATAAAAGTCAAACGCAACCAAATAAAGCTATTTGAGTCAAATGAAAGTCAAAAACATTCAAATAAAGTTGTTTAAATTAAATGAAAGTGAAATGTATTCTACAATGCTTATTGGATAAAATGAAACTTAAACGCATTCAAACAAAGCTATTTGAATCAAATGAGAGTCAAATACATTCTACAAAGATAATTGAATCAAATGAAAGTCAAACACATTCAAACAAAGCTATTTGAATAAAATGAAAGTCAAACACATTCAAACAAAGCTATTTGAATCAAATGAGAGTCAAATACATCCAAACAAAGCTAATTAAATCAAATAACAGCCTAATACATTCTACCAAGCTAATTGAATTAAATTAAAGTCAAACACATTCAAATAAAGCTAATTGAATCAAATGAAAGTCAAACACATTCAAACAAAGCTAATTGAATCAAATGAAAGTCAAGCACATTCAAACAAAGCTATTTGAATCAAATGAGAGTCAAATACATTCAAACAAAGCTAATTAAATCAAATAAAAGTCTAATACATTCTACAAAGCTAATTGAATTAAATTAATGTCAAACACATTCAAACAAAGCTAGTTGAATCAAATGAATTCAAACACATTCAAACAAAGATTTCGAATCAAATGAAAGTCAAATACATTCTACAAAGCTAATTGAATCAAATGAAAGTCAAACACATTCAAATAAAGGTATTTGAATCAAATGAGAGTCAAATAAATTCAAACAAAGCTAATTAAATCAAATAAAAGTAAAATACATTCTACAAAGCTATTTTAATCAAATGAATGTCAAATACGTTCAACAAAGCTAATTGTATCAAATGAAAGTCAAACACATTAAAATAAAGCTATTTGAATCAAATGAAAGTCAAACGCATTGAAACAAAGTTATTTAAATCAAATGAAAGTGAAATGCATTCTACAAAGCTAATTGAATCAAATGAAAGTTAAACGCATTCAAACAAAGCTATTTGAATCAAATGAGAGTCAAATACATTCTACAAAGCTAATTGAATCAAATGAAAGTCAAACTCATTCAAACAAAGCTAATTGAATCAATTGAAAGTCAAATACATTCTACAAAGCTAATTGTATTAAATAAAAGTCAAATACATTCAAATAAAGCTATTTGAATCAAATGAAAGTCAAACACATTTAAACAAAGCTATTTTAATTAAATGAATGTCAAATACATTCTACAAAGCTAATTGAATCAAATGAAAGTCAAACACATTCAAATAAAGCTATTTGAATCAAATGAAAGTCAAATACATTCTACAAAGCAAATTGAATCAAATGAAAGTCAAACACATTCAAACAAAGCTAATTGAATCAAATGAAAGTCAAATACATTCTACAAAGCTAATTGTATTAAATGAAAGTCAAACACATTCAAACAAAGCTATTTTAATTAAAAGAATGTCAAATACGTTCAACAAAGCTAATTGTATCAAATGAAAGTCAAACAAATTAAAATAAAGCTATTTGAATCAAATGAAAGTCAAACGCATTGAAACAAAGTTATTTAAATCAAATGAAAGTGAAATGCATTCTACAAAGCTAATTAAATCAAATGAAAGTTAAACGCATTCAAACAAAGCTATTTGAATCAAATGAGAGTCAAATACATTCTACAAAGCTAATTGAATCAAATGAAAGTCAAACTCATTCAAACAAAGCAAATTAAATCAAATGAAAGTCAAATACATTCTACAAAGCTAATTGTATTAAATGAAAGTCAAACACGTTCAAATAAAGCTATTTGAACCAAATGAAAGTCAAACACATTCAAACAAAGCTATTTTAATTAAATGAATGTCAAATACATTCAAATAAAGCTAATTGAATCAAATGAAAGTCAAACACATTCAAACAAAGCTAATTGAATCAAATGAAAGTCAAACACATTCAAATAAAGCTATTTGAATCAAATGAAAGTCAAATACATTCTACAAAGCTAATTGAATCAAATGAAAGTCAAACACATTCAAACAAAGCTATTTGAATCAAATGAGAGTCAAATAAATTCAAACAAAGCTAATTAAATCAAATAAAAGTAAAATACATTCTACAAAGCTAATTGCATCAAATGAAAGTCAAACACATTCAAACAAAGCCTTTTAAATCAAATGAAAGTCAAACACATTCAAAAAAGGCTTTTTACTTTAAATGATAGTCAAACACATTCAAACAAAGCTATTTTAATTAAATGAATGTCAAATACGTTCAACAAAGCTAATTGTATCAAATGAAAGTCAAACACATTAAAATAAAGCTATTTGAATCAAATGAAAGTCAAACGCATTGAAACAAAGTTATTTAAATCAAATGAAAGTGAAATGCATTCTACAAAGCTAATTGAATCAAATGAAAGTTAAACGCATTCAAACAAAGCTATTTGAATCAAATGAGAGTCAAATACATTCTACAAAGCTAATTGAATCAAATGAAAGTCAAACACATTCAAACAAAGCTAATTGAATCAAATGAAAGTCAAATACATTCAACAAAGCTAATTGTATTAATTGAAAGTCAAACACATTCAAATAAAGCTATTTGAATCAAATGAAAGTCAAACACATTCAAACAAAGCTATTTTAATTAAATGAATGTCAAATACATTCTACAAAGCTAATTGAATCAAATGAAAGTCAAACACATTCAAACAAAGCTATTTGAATCAAATGAGAGTCAAATAAATTCAAACAAAGCTAATTAAATCAAATAAAAGTAAAATACATTCTACAAAGCTAATTGCATCAAATGAAAGTCAAACACATTCAAATAAAGCCTTTTAAATCAAATGAAAGTCAAACACATTCAAAAAAAGCTTTTTACTTTAAATGATAGTCAAACACAATAAAACAAAGCTATATAAATCAAATGAAAGTGAAATACATTCTACAAAGCAAATTGAATTAAATAAAGGTCAAACACATTCAAACAAAGCTATTTGAAGAAAATGAAAGTCAAATACATTCTACAATGCAAATTGAAACAAATGAAAGTCAAAAAAAGTCAAACAAAGTTATTTGACTCAAATGAAAGTCAAATACATTCTACAAAGCTAATTGAATCAAATGAAAGTAAAACACATTCAAACAAAGCTATTTGAATCAAATGAAAGTCAAACACATTCAAACAAAGATTTTGAATCAAATGAAAGTCAAATACATTCTACAAAGCTAATTGAATCAAATGAAAGTCAAACACATTCAAATAAAGCTATTTGAATCACATAAAAGTCAAATACATTCTACAAAGCTACTTGAATCAAATGAAAGTCAAACACATTCAAACAAAGCTATTTGAATCAAAGGAGAGTCAAATAAATTCAAACAAAGCTAATTAAATCAAATAAAAGTAAAATACATTCTACAAAGCTAATTGAATCAAATGAAAGTCAAACACATTCAAACAAAGCCTTTTAAATCAAATAAAAGTCAAACACATTCTAAAAAAGCTTGTTAATTTAAATGAAAGTCAAACACATTCAACAAAGCTATATAAATCAAATGAAAGTGAAATGCAATCTACAAAGCAAATTGAATCAAATGAAATTCAATCACATTCAAACAAAGCTATTTGTATCAAATGAGAGTGAAACATGTTCAAACAAAGCTAATTAAATCAAATAAAAGTCAAATACATTCTACAAAGCTAATTGAATCAAATGAAAGTCAAACACATTCAAACGAAGCTAATTGAATCAAATGAAAGTCAAATACATTCAACAATGCTAATAGAAACAAATGAAAGTCAAACACATTCAAACAAAGTAAATTGAATCAAATGAAAGTCAAACACATTCAAACAAAGCTATTTTTATCAAATGAATGTCAAATACGTTCAACAAAGCTAATTGTATCAAATGAAAGTCAAACACATTAAAATAAAGCTATTTGAATCAAATGAAAGTCAAACGCATTGAAACAAAGTTATTTAAATCAAATGAAAGTGAAATGCATTCTACAAAGCTAATTGAATCAAATGAAAGTTAAACGCATTAAAACAAAGCTATTTGAATCAAATGAGAGTCAAATATATTCTACAAAGCTAATTGAATCAAATGAAAGTCAAAGTCATTCAAACAAAGCTAATTGAATCAAATGAAAGTCAAATACATTCTACAAAGCTAATTGTATTAAATGAAAGTCAAACACATTCAAATAAAGCTATTTGAATCAAATGAAAGTCAAACACATTCAAACAAAGCTATTTTAATTAAATGAATGTCAAATACATTCTACAAAGCTAATTGAATCAAATGAAAGTCAAACACATTCAAATAAAGCTATTTGAATCAAATGAAAGTCAAATACATTCTACAAAGCAAATTGAATCAAATGAAAGTCAAACACATTCAAACAAAGCTAATTGAATCAAATGAAAGTCAAATACATTCTACAAAGCTAATTGTATTAAATGAAAGTCAAACACATTCAAACAAAGCTATTTTAATTAAATGAATGTCAAATATGCTCAACAAAGCTAATTGTATCAAATGAAAGTCAAACACATTTAAATAAAGCTATTTGAATCAAATGAAAGTCAAACGCATTGAAACAAAGTTATTTAAATCAAATGAAAGTGAAATGCATTTTACAAAGCTAATTGAATCAAATGAAAGTTAAACGCATTCAAACAAAGCTATTTGAATCAACTGAGAGTCAAATACATTCTACAAAGCTAATTGAATCAAATGAAAGTCAAACTCATTCAAACAAAGCTAATTGAATCAAATGAAAGTCAAATACATTCTACAAAGCTAATTGTATTAAATGAAAGTCAAACACATTCAAATAAAGCTATTTGAATCAAATGAAATTCAAACACATTCAAACAAAGCTATTTTAATCAAATGAATGTCAAATACGTTCAACAAAGCTAATTGTATCAAATGAAAGTCAAACACATTAAAATAAAGCTATTTGAATCAAATGAAAGTCAAACGCATTGAAACAAAGTTATTTAAATCAAATGAAAGTGAAATGCATTCTACAAAGCTAATTGAATCAAATGAAAGTTAAACGCATTCAAACAAAGCTATTTGAATCAAATGAGAGTCAAATACATTCTACAAAGCTAATTGAATCAAATGAAAGTCAAACTCATTCAAACAAAGCTAATTGAATCAATTGAAAGTCAAATACATTCTACAAAGCTAATTGTATTAAATGAAAGTCAAACACATTCAAATAAAGCTATTTGAATCAAATGAAAGTCAAACACATTTAAACAAAGCTATTTTAATTAAATGAATGTCAAATACATTCTACAAAGCTAATTGAATCAAAAGAAAGTCAAACACATTCAAATAAAGCTATTTGAATCAAATGAAAGTCAAATACATTCTACAAAGCAAATTGAATCAAATGAAAGTCAAACACATTCAAACAAAGCTAATTGAATCAAATGAAAGTCAAATACATTCTACAAAGCTAATTGTATTAAATGAAAGTCAAACACATTCAAACAAAGCTATTTTAATTAAATGAATGTCAAATACGTTCAACAAAGCTAATTGTATCAAATGAAAGTCAAACACATTAAAATAAAGCTATTTGAATCAAATGAAAGTCAAACGCATTGAAACAAGTTATTTAAATCAAATGAAAGTGAAATGCATTTTACAAAGCTAATTGAATCAAATGAAACTTAAACGCATTCAAACAAAGCTATTTGAATCAACTGAGAGTCAAATACATTCTACAAAGCTAATTGAATCAAATGAAAGTCAAACTCATTCAAACAAAGCTAATTGAATCAAATGAAAGTCAAATACATTCTACAAAGCTAATTGTATTAAATGAAAGTCAAACACATTCAAATAAAGCTATTTGAATCAAATGAAATTCAAACACATTCAAACAAAGCTATTTTAATCAAATGAATGTCAAATACGTTCAACAAAGCTAATTGTATCAAATGAAAGTCAAACACATTAAAATAAAGCTATTTGAATCAAATGAAAGTCAAACGCATTAAAACAAAATAATTTAAATCAAATGAAAGTGAAATGCATTCTACAAAGCTAATTGAATCAAATGAAAGTTAAACGCATTCAAACAAAGCTATTTGAATCAAATGAGAGTCAAATACATTCTACAAAGCTAATTGAATCAAATGAAAGTCAAACTCATTCAAACAAAGCTAATTGAATCAAATGAAAGTCAAATACATTCTACAAAGCTAATTGTATTAAATGAAAGTCAAACACATTCAAATAAAGCTATTTGAATCAAATGAAAGTCAAACACATTCAAACAAAGCTATTTTAATTAAATGAATGTCAAACACATTCTACAAAGCTAATTGAATCAAATGAAAGTCAAACATATTCAAACAAAGCTATTTGAATCAAATGAGAGTCAAATAAATTCAAATAAAGCTAATTAAATCAAATAAAAGTAAAATACATTCTACAAAGCTAATTGCATCAAATGAAAGTCAAACACATTCAAATAAAGCCTTTTAAATCAAATGAAAGTCAAACACATTCAAAAAAAGCTTTTTACTTTAAATGATAGTTAAACACAATCAAACAAAGCTATATAAATCAAATGAAAGTGAAATGCATTCTACAAAGCAAATTGAATTAAATAAAGGTCAAACACATTCAAACAAAGCTATTTGAAGAAAATGAAAGTCAAATACATTCTACAATGCAAATTGAAACAAATGAAAGTCAAACACAGTCAAACAAAGCTATTTGAATCAAATGAAAGTCAAACACATTCAAATAAAGCTATTTGAATCAATTGAAAGTCAAACACATTCAAATAAAGCTATTTGAATCAAATGAAAGTCAAACACATTCAGACAAAGCTATTTTAATTAAATGAATGTCAAATACATTCTACAAAGCTAATTGAATCAAATGAAAGTCAAACACATTCAAACAAAGCTATTTGAATCAAATGAGAGTCAAATAAATTCAAACAAAGCTAATTAAATCAAATAAAAGTAAAATACATTCTACAAAGCTAATTGCATCAAATGAAAGTCAAACACATTCAAATAAAGCCTTTTAAATCAAATGAAAGTCAAACACATTCAAAAAAAGCTTTTTACTTTAAATGATAGTCAAACACAATAAAACAAAGCTATATAAATCAAATGAAAGTGAAATACATTCTACAAAGCAAATTGAATTAAATAAAGGTCAAACACATTCAAACAAAGCTATTTGAAGAAAATGAAAGTCAAATACATTCTACAATGCAAATTGAAACAAATGAAAGTCAAAAAAAGTCAAACAAAGTTATTTGACTCAAATGAAAGTCAAATACATTCTACAAAGCTAATTGAATCAAATGAAAGTAAAACACATTCAAACAAAGCTATTTGAATCAAATGAAAGTCAAACACATTCAAACAAAGATTTTGAATCAAATGAAAGTCAAATACATTCTACAAAGCTAATTGAATCAAATGAAAGTCAAACACATTCAAATAAAGCTATTTGAATCACATAAAAGTCAAATACATTCTACAAAGCTACTTGAATCAAATGAAAGTCAAACACATTCAAACAAAGCTATTTGAATCAAAGGAGAGTCAAATAAATTCAAACAAAGCTAATTAAATCAAATAAAAGTAAAATACATTCTACAAAGCTAATTGAATCAAATGAAAGTCAAACACATTCAAACAAAGCCTTTTAAATCAAATAAAAGTCAAACACATTCTAAAAAAGCTTGTTAATTTAAATGAAAGTCAAACACATTCAACAAAGCTATATAAATCAAATGAAAGTGAAATGCAATCTACAAAGCAAATTGAATCAAATGAAATTCAATCACATTCAAACAAAGCTATTTGAATCAAATGAGAGTGAAACATGTTCAAACAAAGCTAATTAAATCAAATAAAAGTCAAATACATTCTACAAAGCTAATTGAATCAAATGAAAGTCAAACACATTCAAACGAAGCTAATTGAATCAAATGAAAGTCAAATACATTCAACAATGCTAATAGAAACAAATGAAAGTCAAACACATTCAAACAAAGTAAATTGAATCAAATGAAAGTCAAACACATTCAAACAAAGCTATTTTTATCAAATGAATGTCAAATACGTTCAACAAAGCTAATTGTATCAAATGAAAGTCAAACACATTAAAATAAAGCTATTTGAATCAAATGAAAGTCAAACGCATTGAAACAAAGTTATTTAAATCAAATGAAAGTGAAATGCATTCTACAAAGCTAATTGAATCAAATGAAAGTTAAACGCATTAAAACAAAGCTATTTGAATCAAATGAGAGTCAAATATATTCTACAAAGCTAATTGAATCAAATGAAAGTCAAAGTCATTCAAACAAAGCTAATTGAATCAAATGAAAGTCAAATACATTCTACAAAGCTAATTGTATTAAATGAAAGTCAAACACATTCAAATAAAGCTATTTGAATCAAATGAAAGTCAAACACATTCAAACAAAGCTATTTTAATTAAATGAATGTCAAATACATTCTACAAAGCTAATTGAATCAAATGAAAGTCAAACACATTCAAATAAAGCTATTTGAATCAAATGAAAGTCAAATACATTCTACAAAGCAAATTGAATCAAATGAAAGTCAAACACATTCAAACAAAGCTAATTGAATCAAATGAAAGTCAAATACATTCTACAAAGCTAATTGTATTAAATGAAAGTCAAACACATTCAAACAAAGCTATTTTAATTAAATGAATGTCAAATATGCTCAACAAAGCTAATTGTATCAAATGAAAGTCAAACACATTTAAATAAAGCTATTTGAATCAAATGAAAGTCAAACGCATTGAAACAAAGTTATTTAAATCAAATGAAAGTGAAATGCATTTTACAAAGCTAATTGAATCAAATGAAAGTTAAACGCATTCAAACAAAGCTATTTGAATCAACTGAGAGTCAAATACATTCTACAAAGCTAATTGAATCAAATGAAAGTCAAACTCATTCAAACAAAGCTAATTGAATCAAATGAAAGTCAAATACATTCTACAAAGCTAATTGTATTAAATGAAAGTCAAACACATTCAAATAAAGCTATTTGAATCAAATGAAATTCAAACACATTCAAACAAAGCTATTTTAATCAAATGAATGTCAAATACGTTCAACAAAGCTAATTGTATCAAATGAAAGTCAAACACATTAAAATAAAGCTATTTGAATCAAATGAAAGTCAAACGCATTGAAACAAAGTTATTTAAATCAAATGAAAGTGAAATGCATTCTACAAAGCTAATTGAATCAAATGAAAGTTAAACGCATTCAAACAAAGCTATTTGAATCAAATGAGAGTCAAATACATTCTACAAAGCTAATTGAATCAAATGAAAGTCAAACTCATTCAAACAAAGCTAATTGAATCAATTGAAAGTCAAATACATTCTACAAAGCTAATTGTATTAAATGAAAGTCAAACACATTCAAATAAAGCTATTTGAATCAAATGAAAGTCAAACACATTTAAACAAAGCTATTTTAATTAAATGAATGTCAAATACATTCTACAAAGCTAATTGAATCAAAAGAAAGTCAAACACATTCAAATAAAGCTATTTGAATCAAATGAAAGTCAAATACATTCTACAAAGCAAATTGAATCAAATGAAAGTCAAACACATTCAAACAAAGCTAATTGAATCAAATGAAAGTCAAATACATTCTACAAAGCTAATTGTATTAAATGAAAGTCAAACACATTCAAACAAAGCTATTTTAATTAAATGAATGTCAAATACGTTCAACAAAGCTAATTGTATCAAATGAAAGTCAAACACATTAAAATAAAGCTATTTGAATCAAATGAAAGTCAAACGCATTGAAACAAGTTATTTAAATCAAATGAAAGTGAAATGCATTTTACAAAGCTAATTGAATCAAATGAAACTTAAACGCATTCAAACAAAGCTATTTGAATCAACTGAGAGTCAAATACATTCTACAAAGCTAATTGAATCAAATGAAAGTCAAACTCATTCAAACAAAGCTAATTGAATCAAATGAAAGTCAAATACATTCTACAAAGCTAATTGTATTAAATGAAAGTCAAACACATTCAAATAAAGCTATTTGAATCAAATGAAATTCAAACACATTCAAACAAAGCTATTTTAATCAAATGAATGTCAAATACGTTCAACAAAGCTAATTGTATCAAATGAAAGTCAAACACATTAAAATAAAGCTATTTGAATCAAATGAAAGTCAAACGCATTAAAACAAAATAATTTAAATCAAATGAAAGTGAAATGCATTCTACAAAGCTAATTGAATCAAATGAAAGTTAAACGCATTCAAACAAAGCTATTTGAATCAAATGAGAGTCAAATACATTCTACAAAGCTAATTGAATCAAATGAAAGTCAAACTCATTCAAACAAAGCTAATTGAATCAAATGAAAGTCAAATACATTCTACAAAGCTAATTGTATTAAATGAAAGTCAAACACATTCAAATAAAGCTATTTGAATCAAATGAAAGTCAAACACATTCAAACAAAGCTATTTTAATTAAATGAATGTCAAACACATTCTACAAAGCTAATTGAATCAAATGAAAGTCAAACATATTCAAACAAAGCTATTTGAATCAAATGAGAGTCAAATAAATTCAAATAAAGCTAATTAAATCAAATAAAAGTAAAATACATTCTACAAAGCTAATTGCATCAAATGAAAGTCAAACACATTCAAATAAAGCCTTTTAAATCAAATGAAAGTCAAACACATTCAAAAAAAGCTTTTTACTTTAAATGATAGTCAAACACAATCAAACAAAGCTATATAAATCAAATGAAAGTGAAATGCATTCTACAAAGCAAATTGAATTAAATAAAGGTCAAACACATTCAAACAAAGCTATTTGAAGAAAATGAAAGTCAAATACATTCTACAATGCAAATTGAAACAAATGAAAGTCTAAAAAAGTCAAACAAATTTATTTGACTCAAATGAAAGTCAAATACATTCTACAAAGCTAATTGAATCAAATGAAAGTAAAACACATTCAAACAAAGCTATTTGAATCAAATGAAAGTCAAACACATTCAAACAAAGATTTTGAATCAAATGAAAGTCAAATACATTCTACAAAGCTAATTGAATCAAATGAAAGTCAAACACATTCAAACAAAGCTAATTGAATCAAATGAAAGTCAAATACATTCTACAAAGCTAATTGTATTAAATGAAAGTCAAACACATTCAAACAAAGCTATTTTAATTAAATGAATGTCAAATACGTTCAACAAAGCTAATTGTATCAAATGAAAGTCAAACACATTAAAATAAAGCTATTTGAATCAAATGAAAGTCAAACGCATTGAAACAAAGTTATTTAAATCAAATGAAAGTGAAATGCATTTTACAAATCTAATTGAATCAAATGAAACTTAAACGCATTCAAACAAAGCTATTTGAATCAACTGAGAGTCAAATACATTCTACAAAGCTAATTGAATCAAATGAAAGTCAAACTCATTCAAACAAAGCTAATTGAATCAAATGAAAGTCAAATACATTCTACAAAGCTAATTGTATTAAATGAAAGTCAAACACATTCAAATAAAGCTATTTGAATCAAATGAAATTCAAACACATTCAAACAAAGCTATTTTAATCAAATGAATATCAAATACGTTCAACAAAGCTAATTGTATCAAATGAAAGTCAAACACATTAAAATAAAGCTATTTGAATCAAATGAAAGTCAAACGCATTAAAACAAAATAATTTAAATCAAATGAAAGTGAAATGCATTCTACAAAGCTAATTGAATCAAATGAAAGTTAAACGCATTCAAACAAAGCTATTTTAATTAAATGAATGTCAAATACATTCTACAAAGCTAATTGAATCAATAAAAGTCAAACATATTCAAACAAAGCTATTTGAATCAAATGAGAGTCAAATAAATTCAAACAAAGCTAATTAAATCAAATAAAAGTAAAATACATTCTACAAAGCTAATTGCATCAAATGAAAGTCAAACACATTCAAATAAAGCCTTTTAAATCAAATGAAAGTCAAACACATTCAAAAAAAGCTTTTTACTTTAAATGATAGTCAAACACAATCAAACAAAGCTATATAAATCAAATGAAAGTGAAATGCATTCTACAAAGCAAATTGAATTAAATAAAGGTCAAACACATTCAAACAAAGCTATTTGAAGAAAATGAAAGTCAAATACATTCTACAATGCAAATTGAAACAAATGAAAGTCTAAAAAAGTCAAACAAATTTATTTGACTCAAATGAAAGTCAAATACATTCTACAAAGCTAATTGAATCAAATGAAAGTAAAACACATTCAAACAAAGCTATTTGAATCAAATGAAAGTCAAACACATTCAAACAAAGATTTTGAATCAAATGAAAGTCAAATACATTCTACAAAGCTAATTGAATCAAATGAAAGTCAAACACATTCAAACAAAGCTAATTGAATCAAATGAAAGTCAAATACATTCTACAAAGCTAATTGTATTAAATGAAAGTCAAACACATTCAAACAAAGCTATTTTAATTAAATGAATGTCAAATACGTTCAACAAAGCTAATTGTATCAAATGAAAGTCAAACACATTAAAATAAAGCTATTTGAATCAAATGAAAGTCAAACGCATTGAAACAAAGTTATTTAAATCAAATGAAAGTGAAATGCATTTTACAAATCTAATTGAATCAAATGAAACTTAAACGCATTCAAACAAAGCTATTTGAATCAACTGAGAGTCAAATACATTCTACAAAGCTAATTGAATCAAATGAAAGTCAAACTCATTCAAACAAAGCTAATTGAATCAAATGAAAGTCAAATACATTCTACAAAGCTAATTGTATTAAATGAAAGTCAAACACATTCAAATAAAGCTATTTGAATCAAATGAAATTCAAACACATTCAAACAAAGCTATTTTAATCAAATGAATATCAAATACGTTCAACAAAGCTAATTGTATCAAATGAAAGTCAAACACATTAAAATAAAGCTATTTGAATCAAATGAAAGTCAAACGCATTAAAACAAAATAATTTAAATCAAATGAAAGTGAAATGCATTCTACAAAGCTAATTGAATCAAATGAAAGTTAAACGCATTCAAACAAAGCTATTTTAATTAAATGAATGTCAAATACATTCTACAAAGCTAATTGAATCAATAAAAGTCAAACATATTCAAACAAAGCTATTTGAATCAAATGAGAGTCAAATAAATTCAAACAAAGCTAATTAAATCAAATAAAAGTAAAATACATTCTACAAAGCTAATTGCATCAAATGAAAGTCAAACACATTCAAATAAAGCCTTTTAAATCAAATGAAAGTCAAACACATTCAAAAAAAGCTTTTTACTTTAAATGATAGTCAAACACAATCAAACAAAGCTATATAAATCAAATGAAAGTGAAATGCATTCTACAAAGCAAATTGAATTAAATAAAGGTCAAACACATTCAAACAAAGCTATTTGAAGAAAATGAAAGTCAAATACATTCTACAATGCAAATTGAAACAAATGAAAGTCTAAAAAAGTCAAACAAATTTATTTGACTCAAATGAAAGTCAAATACATTCTACAAAGCTAATTGAATCAAATGAAAGTAAAACACATTCAAACAAAGCTATTTGAATCAAATGAAAGTCGAACACATTCAAACAAAGATTTTGAATCAAATGAAAGTCAAATACATTCTACAAAGCTAATTGAATCAAATGAAAGTCAAACACATTCAAACAAAGCTAATTGAATCAAATGAGAGTCAAATACATTCTACAAAGCTAATTGTATTAAATGAAAGTCAAACACATTCAAACAAAGCTATTTTAATTAAATGAATGTCAAATACGTTCAACAAAGCTAATTGTATCAAATGAAAGTCAAACACATTAAAATAAAGCTATTTGAATCAAATGAAAGTCAAACGCATTGAAACAAAGTTATTTAAATCAAATGAAAGTGAAATGCATTTTACAAATCTAATTGAATCAAATGAAACTTAAACGCATTCAAACAAAGCTATTTGAATCAACTGAGAGTCAAATACATTCTACAAAGCTAATTGAATCAAATGAAAGTCAAACTCATTCAAACAAAGCTAATTGAATCAAATGAAAGTCAAATACATTCTACAAAGCTAATAGTATTAAATGAAAGTCAAACACATTCAAATAAAGCTATTTGAATCAAATGAAATTCAAACACATTCAAACAAAGCTATTTTAATCAAATGAATATCAAATACGTTCAACAAAGCTAATTGTATCAAATGAAAGTCAAACACATTAAAATAAAGCTATTTGAATCAAATGAAAGTCAAACGCATTAAAACAAAATAATTTAAATCAAATGAAAGTGAAATGCATTCTACAAAGCTAATTGAATCAAATGAAAGTTAAACGCATTCAAACAAAGCTATTTTAATTAAATGAATGTCAAATACATTCTACAAAGCTAATTGAATCAATAAAAGTCAAACATATTCAAACAAAGCTATTTGAATCAAATGAGAGTCAAATAAATTCAAACAAAGCTAATTAAATCAAATAAAAGTAAAATACATTCTACAAAGCTAATTGCATCAAATGAAAGTCAAACACATTCAAATAAAGCCTTTTAAATCAAATGAAAGTCAAACACATTCAAAAAAAGCTTTTTACTTTAAATGATAGTCAAACACAATCAAACAAAGCTATATAAATCAAATGAAAGTGAAATGCATTCTACAAAGCAAATTGAATTAAATAAAGGTCAAACACATTCAAACAAAGCTATTTGAAGAAAATGAAAGTCAAATACATTCTACAATGCAAATTGAAACAAATGAAAGTCTAAAAAAGTCAAACAAATTTATTTGACTCAAATGAAAGTCAAATACATTCTACAAAGCTAATTGAATCAAATGAAAGTAAAACACATTCAAACAAAGCTATTTGAATCAAATGAAAGTCGAACACATTCAAACAAAGATTTTGAATGAAATGAAAGTCAAATACATTCTACAAAGCTAATTGAATCAAATGAAAGTCAAACACATTCAAACAAAGCTAATTGAATCAAATGAAAGTCAAATACATTCTACAAAGCTAATTGTATTAAATGAAAGTCAAACACATTCAAACAAAGCTATTTTAATTAAATGAATGTCAAATACGTTCAACAAAGCTAATTGTATCAAATGAAAGTCAAACACATTAAAATAAAGCTATTTGAATCAAATGAAAGTCAAACGCATTGAAACAAAGTTATTTAAATCAAATGAAAGTGAAATGCATTTTACAAATCTAATTGAATCAAATGAAACTTAAACGCATTCAAACAAAGCTATTTGAATCAACTGAGAGTCAAATACATTCTACAAAGCTAATTGAATCAAATGAAAGTCAAACTCATTCAAACAAAGCTAATTGAATCAAATGAAAGTCAAATACATTCTACAAAGCTAATTGTATTAAATGAAAGTCAAACACATTCAAATAAAGCTATTTGAATCAAATGAAATTCAAACACATTCAAACAAAGCTATTTTAATCAAATGAATATCAAATACGTTCAACAAAGCTAATTGTATCAAATGAAAGTCAAACACATTAAAATAAAGCTATTTGAATCAAATGAAAGTCAAACGCATTAAAACAAAATAATTTAAATCAAATGAAAGTGAAATGCATTCTACAAAGCTAATTGAATCAAATGAAAGTTAAACGCATTCAAACAAAGCTATTTTAATTAAATGAATGTCAAATACATTCTACAAAGCTAATTGAATCAATAAAAGTCAAACATATTCAAACAAAGCTATTTGAATCAAATGAGAGTCAAATAAATTCAAACAAAGCTAATTAAATCAAATAAAAGTAAAATACATTCTACAAAGCTAATTGCATCAAATGAAAGTCAAACACATTCAAATAAAGCCTTTTAAATCAAATGAAAGTCAAACACATTCAAAAAAAGCTTTTTACTTTAAATGATAGTCAAACACAATCAAACAAAGCTATATAAATCAAATGAAAGTGAAATGCATTCTACAAAGCAAATTGAATTAAATAAAGGTCAAACACATTCAAACAAAGCTATTTGAAGAAAATGAAAGTCAAATACATTCTACAATGCAAATTGAAACAAATGAAATTCTAAAAAAGTCAAACAAAGTTATTTGACTCAAATGAAAGTCAAATACATTCTACAAAGCTAATTGAATCAAATGAAAGTAAAACACATTCAAACAAAGCTATTTGAATCAAATGAAAGTCAAACACATTCAAACAAAGATTTTGAATCAAATGAAAGTCAAATACATTCTACAAAGCTAATTGAATCAAATGAAAGTCAAACACATTCAAACAAAGCTAATTGAATCAAATGAAAGTCAAATACATTCTACAAAGCTAATTGTATTAAATGAAAGTCAAACACATTCAAACAAAGCTATTTTAATTAAATGAATGTCAAATACGTTCAACAAAGCTAATTGTATCAAATGAAAGTCAAACACATTAAAATAAAGCTATTTGAATCAAATGAAAGTCAAACGCATTGAAACAAAGTTATTTAAATCAAATGAAAGTGAAATGCATTTTACAAATCTAATTGAATCAAATGAAACTTAAACGCATTCAAACAAAGCTATTTGAATCAACTGAGAGTCAAATACATTCTACAAAGCTAATTGAATCAAATGAAAGTCAAACTCATTCAAACAAAGCTAATTGAATCAAATGAAAGTCAAATACATTCTACAAAGCTAGCTGTATTAAATGAAAGTCAAACACATTCAAACAAAGCTATTTTAATTAAATGAATGTCAAATACGTTCAACAAAGCTAATTGTATCAAATGAAAGTCAAACACATTGAAACAAAGTTATTTAAATCAAATGAAAGTGAAATGCATTCTACAAAGCTAATTGAATCAAATGAAAGTTAAACGCATTCAAACAAAGCTATTTGAATCAAATGAGAGTCAAATACATTCTACAAAGCTAATTGAATCAAATGAAAGTCTAACTCATTCAAACAAAGGTAATTGAATCAAATAAAAGTCAAATACATTCTACAAAGCTAATTGTATTAAATGAAAGTCAAACACATTCAAATAAAGCTATTTCAATCAAATGAAAGTCAAACACATTCAAACAAAGCTATTTTAATTAAATGAATGTCAAATACATTCTACAAAGCTAATTGAATCAAATGAAAGTCAAACACATTCAAATAAAGCTATTTGAATCAAATGAAAGTCAAATACATTCTACAAAGCAAATTGAATCAAATGAAAGTCAAACACATTCAAACAAAGCTAATTGAATCAAATGAAAGTCAAATATATTCTACAAAGCTAGCTGTATTAAATGAAAGTCAAACACATTAAAATAAAGCTATTTGAATCAAATGAAAGTCAAACGCATTGAAACAAAGTTATTTAAATCAAATGAAAGTGAAATGCATTCTACAAAGCTAATTGAATCAAATGAAAGTTAAACGCATTCAAACAAAGCTATTTGAATCAAATGAGAGTCAAATACATTCTACAAAGCTAATTGAATCAAATGAAAGTCAAACTCATTCAAACAAAGCTAATTGAATCAAATGAAAGTCAAATACATTCAACAAAGCTAATTGTATTAATTGAAAGTCAAACACATTCAAATAAAGCTATTTGAATCAAATGAAAGTCAAACACATTCAAACAAAGCTATTTTAATTAAATGAATGTCAAATACATTCTACAAAGCTAATTGAATCAAATGAAAGTCAAACACATTCAAACAAAGCTATTTGAATCAAATGAGAGTCAAATAAATTCAAACAAAGCTAATTAAATCAAATAAAAGTAAAATACATTCTACAAAGCTAATTGCATCAAATGAAAGTCAAACACATTCAAATAAAGCCTTTTAAATCAAATGAAAGTCAAACACATTCAAAAAAAGCTTTTTACTTTAAATGATAGTCAAACACAATAAAACAAAGCTATATAAATCAAATGAAAGTTAAATGCATTCTACAAAGCAAATTGAATTAAATAAAGGTCAAACACATTCAAACAAAGCTATTTGAAGAAAATGAAAGTCAAATACATTCTACAATGCAAATTGAAACAAATGAAAGTCAAAAAAAGTCAAACAAAGTTATTTTACTCAAATGAAAGTCAAATACATTCTACAAAGCTAATTGAATCAAATGAAAGTAAAACACATTCAAACAAAGCAATTTGAATCTAATGAAAGTCAAACACATTCAAACAAAGATTTTGAATCAAATGAAAGTCAAATACATTCTACCAAGCTAATTGAATCAAATGAAAGTCAAACACATTCAAATAAAGCTATTTGAATCACATAAAAGTCAAATACATTCTACAAAGCTAATTAAATCAAATGAAAGTCAAACACATTCAAACAAAGCTATTTGAATCAAAGGAGAGTCAAATAAATTCAAACAAAGCTAATTAAATCAAATAAAAGTAAAATACATTCTACAAAGCTAATTCAATCAAATGAAAGTCAAACACATTCAAACAAAGCCTTTTAAATCAAATAAAAGTCAAACACATTCTAAAAAAGCTTTTTAATTTAAATGAAAGTCAAACACATTCAAACAAAGCTATATAAATCAAATGAAAGTGAAATGCAATCTACAAAGCAAATTGAATCAAATGAAATTCAATCACATTCAAACAAAGCTATTTGAATCAAATGAGAGTCAAACATGTTCAAACAAAGCTAATTAAATAAAAAAAAAGTCAAATACATTCTACAAAGCTAATTGAATCAAATGAAACTTAAACACATTCAAATAAAGGTATTTGAATCAAATGAAAGTCAAATACATTCTACCAAGCTAATTGAATCAAATGAAATTCAAACACATTCAAAGAAAGCTATTTGAAACAAATGAGAGTCAAATAAATTCAAACAAAGCTAATTAAATCAAATAAAAGTAAAATACATTCTACAAAGCTAATTGAATCAAATGAAAGTCAAACACATTCAAACAAAGCCTTTTAAATCAAATGAAAGTCAAACACATTCAAAAAAAGCTTTTTAATTTAAATGAAAGTCAAACACATTCAAACAAAGCTATATAAATTAAATGAAAGTGAAATGCATTCTACAAAGCAAATTGAATTAAATGAAATTCAAACACATTCAAACAAAGCTATTTGAATCAATTGACGGTCAAATACATTCTACAAAGCTAATTGAATCAATTGAAAGTCAAACACATTCAAACAAAGCTATTTGAATTAAATGAAAGTCAAATACATTCTACAAAGCTAATTGAATCAAAGGAAAGTCAAACACATTCAAACAAAGCTAATTGAATCAAATGAAAGTCAAACACATTCAAACAAATCTATTTGAATTAAATGAAAGTCAAATACATTCTACAAAGCTAATTGAATCAAATGAAAGTCAAACACATTCAAACAAAGCTAATTGAATCAAATGAAAGTCAAACACATTCTAACAAATCTATTTATATTAAATGAATGTCAAATACATTCTACAAAGCTAATTGAATCAAATGAAAGTCAAACACATTCAAACAAAGCTATTTGAATAAAATGAAAGTCAAATACATTCTACAAAGCAAATTAAAACAAATGAAAGTCAAACACAGTCAAACAAAGTTATTTTAGTCAAATGAAAGTCAAATACATTATACAAAGCTAATAGAATCAAATGAAAGTCAAACACATTCAAACAAAGCAAATTGAATCAAATGAAAGTCAAACACATTAAAACAAAGCTATTTTAATCAAATGAATGTCAAATACGTTCAACAAAGCTAATTGTATCAAATGAAAGTCAAACACATTAAAATAAAGCTATTTCAATCAAATGAAAGTCAAACGCATTGAAACAAAGTTATTTAAATCAAATGAAAGTTAAATGCATTCTACAAAGCTAATTGAATCAAATGAAAGTCAAACACATTCAAACAAAGCCTTTTAAATCAAATAAAAGTCAAACACATTCAAAAAAAGCTTTTTAATTTAAATGAAAGTCAAACACATTCAAACAAAGCTATATAAATCAAATGAAAGTGAAATGCAATCTACAAAGCAAATTGAATCAATTGAAATTCAATCACATTCAAACAAAGCTATTTGAATCAAATGAAAGTTAAATACATTCTACAAAGCTAATTGAATCAAATGAAACACAAACACATTCAAACAAAGCTATTTGAATCAAATGAGAGTCAAACATGTTCAAACAAAGCTAATTAAATAATATAAAAGTCAAATACATTCTACAAAGCTAATTGAATCAAATGAAAGTCAAAAACATTCAAACAAAGCTATTTAAATCAAATGAAAGTCAAATACATTCTACTAAGCTAATTGGATCAAATGAAAGTCAAACACATTCAAACAAAGCTATTTGAATCAAATGAAAGTCAAATACGTTCTACAAAGCTAATTGAATCAAATAAAAGTGAAACACATTCAAAGAAAGCTATTTAAATTAAATGAGAGTCAAAAACATTCAAACAAAGCTAATTAAATCAAATAAAAGTCAAATACATTCTACAAAGCTAATTGAATCAAATGAAAGTCAAACACATTCAAACAAAGCTAATTGAATCAAATGAAAGTCAAATACATTCAACAATGCTAATAGAATCAAATGAAAGTCAAACACATTCAAACAAAGCAAATTGAATCAAATGAAAGTCAAACACATTCAAACAAAGCTATTTTAATCAAATGAATGTCAAATACGTTCAACAAAGCTAATTGTATCAAATGAAAGTCAAACACATTAAAATAAAGCTATTTGAATCAAATGAAAGTCAAACGCATTGAAACAAAGTTATTTAAATCAAATGAAAGTGAAATGCATTCTACAAAGCTAATTGAATCAAATGAAAGTTAAATGCATTCAAATAAAGCTATTTGAATCAAATGAGAGTCAAATACATTCTACAAAGCTAATTGAATCAAATGAAAGTCAAACTCATTCAAACAAAGCTAATTGAATCAAATGAAAGTCAAATACATTCTACAAAGCTAATTGTATTAAATGAAAGTCAAACACATTCAAATAAAGCTATTTGAATCAAATGAAAGTCAAACACATTCAAACAAAGCTATTTTAATTAAATGAATGTCAAATACATTCTACAAAGCTAATTGAATCAAATGAAAGTCAAACACATTTAAATAAAGCTATTTGAATCAAATGAAAGTCAAATACATTCTACAAAGCAAATTGAATCAAATGAAAGTCAAACACATTCAAACAAAGCTAATTGAATCAAATGAAAGTCAAATACATTCTACAAAGCTAATTGTATTAAATGAAAGTCAAACACATTCAAACAAAGCTATTTTAATTAAATGAATGTCAAATACGTTCAACAAAGCTAATTGTATCAAATGAAAGTCAAACACATTAAAATAAAGCAATTTGAATCAAATGAAAGTCAAACACATTCAAACAAAGCTATTTTAATTAAATGAATGTCAAATACATTCTACAAAGCTAATTGAATCAAATGAAAGTCAAACACATTCAAATAAAGCTATTTGAATCAAATGAAAGTCAAATACATTCTACAAAGCAAATTGAATCAAATGAAAGTCAAACACATTCAAACAAAGCTAATTGAATCAAATGAAAGTCAAATACATTCTACAAAGCTAATTGTATTAAATGAAAGTCAAACACATTCAAACAAAGCTATTTTAATTAAATGAATGTCAAATACATTCTACAAAGCTAATTGTATTAAATGAAAGTCAAACACATTCCAATAAAGCTATTTGAATCAAATGAAAGTCAAAAACATTCAAACAAAACTATTTAAATCAAATGAAAGTCAAATACATTCTACTAAGCTAATTGGATCAAATGAAAGTCAAACACATTCAAACAAAGCTATTTGAATCAAATGAAAGTCAAATACGTTCTACAAAGCTAATTGAATCAAATAAAAGTGAAACACATTCAAAGAAAGCTATTTGAATTAAATGAGAGTAAAAAACATTCAAACAAAGCTAATTAAATCAAATAAAAGTCAAATACATTCTACAAAGCTAATTGAATCAAATGAAAGTCAAACACATTCAAACAAAGCTAATTGAATCAAATGAAAGTCAAATACATTCAACAATGCTAATAGAATCAAATGAAAGTCAAACACATTCAAACAAAGCAAATTGAATCAAATGAAAGTCAAACACATTCAAACAAAGCTATTTTAATCAAATGAATGTCAAATACGTTCAACAAAGCTAATTGTATCAAATGAAAGTCAAACACATTAAAATAAAGCTATTTGAATCAAATGAAAGTCAAACGCATTGAAACAAAGTTATTTAAATCAAATGAAAGTGAAATGCATTCTACAAAGCTAATTGAATCAAATGAAAGTTAAATGCATTCAAATAAAGCTATTTGAATCAAATGAGAGTCAAATACATTCTACAAAGCTAATTGAATCAAATGAAAGTCAAACTCATTCAAACAAAGCTAATTGAATCAAATGAAAGTCAAATACATTCTACAAAGCTAATTGTATTAAATGAAAGTCAAACACATTCAAATAAAGCTATTTGAATCAAATGAAAGTAAAACACATTCAAACAAAGCTATTTTAATTAAATGAATGTCAAATACATTCTACAAAGCTAATTGAATCAAATGAAAGTCAAACACATTCAAATAAAGCTATTTGAATCAAATGAAAGTCAAATACATTCTACAAAGCAAATTGAATCAAATGAAAGTCAAACACATTCAAACAAAGCTAATTGAATCAAATGAAAGTCAAATACATTCTACAAAGCTAATTGTATTAAATGAAAGTCAAACACATTCAAACAAAGCTATTTTAATTAAATGAATGTCAAATACGTTCAACAAAGCTAATTGTATCAAATGAAAGTCAAACACATTAAAATAAAGCTATTTGAATCAAATGAAAGTCAAACACATTCAAACAAAGCTATTTTAATTAAATGAATGTCAAATACATTCTACAAAGCTAATTGAATCAAATGAAAGTCAAACACATTCAAATAAAGCTATTTGAATCAAATGAAAGTCAAATACATTCTACAAAGCAAATTGAATCAAATGAAAGTCAAACACATTCAAACAAAGCTAATTGAATCAAATGAAAGTCAAATACATTCTACAAAGCTAATTGTATTAAATGAAAGTCAAACACATTCAAACAAAGCTATTTTAATTAAATGAATGTCAAATACGTTCAACAAAGCTAATTGTATCAAATGAAAGTCAAACACATTAAAATAAAGCTATTTGAATCAAATGAAAGTCAAACACATTCAAACAAAGCTATTTTAATTAAATGAATGTCAAATACATTCTACAAAGCTTATTGAATCAAATGAAAGTCAAACACATTCAAATAAAGCTATTTGAATCAAATGAAAGTCAAATACATTCTACAAAGCAAATTGAATCAAATGAAAGTCAAACACATTCAAACAAAGCTAATTGAATCAAATGAAAGTCAAATACATTCTACAAAGCTAATTGTATTAAATGAAAGTCAAACACATTCAAACAAAGCTATTTTAATTAAATGAATGTCAAATACGTTCAACAAAGCTAATTGTATCAAATGAAAGTCAAACACATTAAAATAAAGCTAATTGAATCAAATGAAAGTCAAAACACATTCAAACAAAGCTATTTTAATTAAATGAATGTCAAATACATTCTACAAAGCTAATTGAATCAAATGAAAGTCAAACACATTCAAATAAAGCTATTTGAATCAAATGAAAGTCAAATACATTCTACAAAGCAAATTGAATCAAATGAAATAAAACACATTCAAACAAAGCTAATTGAATCAAATGAAAGTCAAATACATTCTACAAAGCTAATTGTATTAAATGAAAGTCAAACACATTCAAACAAAGCTATTTTAATTAAATGAATGTCAAATACGTTCAACAAAGCTAATTGTATCAAATGAAAGTCAAACACATTAAAATAAAGCTATTTGAATCAAATGAAAGTCAAACACATTCAAACAAAGCTATTTTAATTAAATGAATGTCAAATACATTCTACAAAGCTAATTGAATCAAATGAAAGTCAAACACATTCAAATAAAGCTATTTGAATCAAATGAAAGTCAAATACATTCTACAAAGCAAATTGAATCAAATGAAAGTCAAACACATTCAAACAAAGCTAATTAAATCAAATGAAAGTCAAATACATTCTACAAAGCTAATTGTATTAAATGAAAGTCAAACACATTCAAACAAAGCTATTTTAATTAAATGAATGTCAAATACGTTCAACAAAGCTAATTGTATCAAATGAAAGTCAAACACATTAAAATAAAGCTATTTGAATCAAATGAAAGTCAAACACATTCAAACAAAGCTATTTTAATTAAATCAATGTCAAATACATTCTACAAAGCTAATTGAATCAAATGAAAGTCAAACACATTCAAATAAAGCTATTTGAATCAAATGAAAGTCAAATACATTCTACAAAGCAAATTGAATCAAATGAAAGTCAAACACATTCAAACAAAGCTAATTGAATCAAATGAAAGTCAAACACATTCAAACAAAGCTAATTGAATCAAATGAAAGTCAAATACATTCTACAAAGCTAATTGTATTAAATGAAAGTCAAACACATTCAAACAAAGCTATTTTAATTAAATGAATGTCAAATACATTCTACAAAGCTAATTGTATTAAATGAAAGTCAAACACATTCAAATAAAGCTATTTGAATCAAATGAAAGTCAAACACATTCAAACAAAGCTATTTTAATTAAATGAACGTCAAATACATTCTACAAAGCTAATTGAATCAAATGAAAGTCAAACACATTCAAATAAAGCTATTTGAATCAAATGAAAGACAAATACATTCTACAAAGCTAATTGAATCAAAGGAAAGTCAAACACATTCAAACAAAGCTATTTGAATCAAATGAGAGTCAAATAAATTCAAACAAAGCTAATTAAATCAAATAAAAGTAAAATACATTCTACAAAGCTAATTGCATCAAATGAAAGTCAAACACATTCAAACAAAGCCTTCTAAATCAAATGAAAGTCAAACACATTCAAAAAAAGCTTTTTACTTTAAATGATAGTCAAACACATTCAAACAAAGCTATATAAATCAAATGAAAGTGAAATGCATTCTACAAAGCAAATTGAATTAAATAAAGGTCAAACACATTCAAACAAAACTATTTGAAGAAAATGAAAGTCAAATACATTCTACAATGCAAATTGAAACAAATGAAAGTAAAAAAAAGTCAAACAAAGTTATTTGACCCAAATGAAAGTCAAATACATTCTACAAAGCTAATTGAATCAAATGAAAGTAAAACACATTCAAACAAAGCTATTTGAATCAAATGAAAGTCAAACACATTCAAACAAAGATTTTGAATCAAATGAAAGTCAAATACATTCTACAAAGCTAATTGAATCAAATGAAAGTCAAACACATTCAAATAAAGCTATTTGAATCACATAAAAGTCAAATACATTCAACAAAGCTAATTGAATCAAATGAAAGTCAAACACATTCAAACAAAGCTATTTGAATCAAATGAAAGTCAAATGCATTGAAACAAAGTTATTTAAATCAAATGAAAGTGAAATGCATTCTACAAAGCTAATTGAATCAAATGAAAGTTAAATGCATTCAAACAAAGCTATTTGAATCAAATGAGAGTCAAATACATTCTACAAAGCTAATTGAATCAAATGAAAGTCAAACTCATTCAAACAAAGCTAATTGAATCAAATGAAAGTCAAATACATTCTACAAAGCTAATTGTATTAAATGAAAGTCAAACACATTCAAATAAAGCTATATGAATCAAATGAAAGTCAAACACATTCAAACAAAAGCTATTTTAATTAAATGAATGTCAAATACATTCTACAAAGCTAATTGAATCAAATGAAAGTCAAACACATTCAAATAAAGCTATTTGAATCAAATGAAAGTCAAATACATTCTACAAAGCTAATTGAATCAAATGAAAGTCAAACACATTCAAACAAAGCTATTTGAATCAAATAAGAGTCAAATAAATTCAAACAAAGCTAATTAAATCAAATAAAAGTAAAATACATTCTACAAAGCTAATTGCATCAAATGAAAGTCAAACACATTCAAACAAAGCCTTCTAAATCAAATGAAAGTCAAACACATTCAAAAAAGCTTTTTACTTTAAATGATAGTCAAACACATTCAAACAAAGCTATATAAATCAAATGAAAGTTAAATGCATTCTACAAAGCAAATTGAATTAAATAAAGGTCAAACACATTCAAACAAAGCTATTTGAAGAAAATGAGAGTCAAATACATTCTACAATGCAAATTGAAACTAATGAAAGTAAAAAAAAGTCAAACAAAGTTATTTGACTCAAATGAAAGTCAAGTACATTCTACAAAGCTAATTGAATCAAATGAAAGTAAAACACATTCAAACAAAGCTATTTGAATCAAATGAAAGTCAAACACATTCAAACAAAGATTTTGAATCAAATGAAAGTCAAATACATTCTACAAAGCTAATTGAATCAAATGAAAGTCAAACACATTCAAATAAAGCTATTTGAATCACATAAAAGTCAAATACATTCTACAAAGAAAATTGAATCAAATGAAAGTCAAACACATTCAAACAAAGCTAATTGAATCAAATGAAAGTCAAATACATTCTACAAAGCTAATTGTATTAAATGAAAGTCAAACACATTCAAACAAAGCTATTTTAATTAAATGAATGTCAAATACGTTCAACAAAGCTAATTGTATCAAATGAAAGTCAAACACATTAAAATAAAGCTATTTGAATCAAATGAAAGTCAAACACATTCAAACAAAGCTATTTTAATTAAATGAATGTCAAATACATTCTACAAAGCTAATTGAATCAAATGAAAGTCAAACACATTCAAATAAAGCTATTTGAATCAAATGAAAGACAAATTACATTCTACAAAGCTAATTGAATCAAATGAAAGTCAAACACATTCAAACAAAGCTATTTGAATCAAATGAGAGTCAAAATAAATTCAAACAAAGCTAATTAAATCAAATAAAAGTAAAATACATTCCACAAAAGCTAATTGCATCAAATGAAAGTCAAACACCATTCAAACAAAGCCTTCTAAATCAAATGAAAGTCAAACACATTCAAAAAAAGCTTTTTTACTTTAAATGATAGTCAAAACACATTCAAACAAAGCTATATAAATCAAATGAAAGTGAAATGCATTCTAACAAAGCAAATTGAATTAAATAAAGGTCAAACACATTCAAACAAAGCTATTTGAAGAAAATGAAAGTCAAATACATTCTACAATGCAAATTGAAACAAATGAAAGTAAAAAAAAGTCAAACAAAGTTATTTGACCCAAATGAAAGTCAAATACATTCTACAAAGCTAATTGAATCAAATGAAAGTAAAACACATTCAAACAAAGCTATTTGAATCAAATGAAAGTCAAACACATTCAAACAAAGATTTTGAATCAAATGAAAGTCAAATAAATTCTACAAAGCTAATTGAATCAAATGAAAGTCAAACACATTCAAATAAAGTTATTTGAATCAAATGAAAGTCAAACACATTCAAACAAAGCTATTTTAATTAAATGAATGTCAAATACAATCTACAAAGCTAATTGAATCAAATGAAAGTCAAGCACATTCAAATAAAGCTATTTGAATCAAATGAAAGTCAAATACATTCTACAAAGCTAATTGAATCAAATGAAAGTCAAACACATTCAAACAAAGCTATTTGAATCAAATGAGAGTCAAATAAATTCAAACAAAGCTAATTAAATCAAATGACAGTCCAAACACATTTAAAAAAAAAGCTTTTTAATTTAAAATGAAAGTCAAAAACACATTCATAACACAAGCTATTTGAAGAAAATGAAAGTCAAATACATTCTACAATGCAAATTGAAACAAATGAAAGTCAAACACAGTCAAACAAAGTTATTTGACTCAAATGAAAGTCAAATACATTCTACAAAGCTAATTGAATCAAATGAAAGTCAAAACACATTCAAATAAAGCTATTTGAATCAAATGAAAGTCAAATACGTTCTAACAAATGCTAATTGTATCAAATGAAAGTCAAACGCAATCAAATAATGCTATTTGACGTCAAATAAAAAAGAGTCAAACACATTCAAACAAAGTT
>NW_018745385.1:0-42812 GCF_001683475.1 Chenopodium quinoa
TGAGTTTTGGTAGTCTACTTAGCAATATGTTTCTACATTGTTTGAATTTTTATGCTTTTATTTTCGGTTTCTCTTGATGAATGATGTTTATAATTTAGCAATGTATGTAGGTACTAATTAATTACTAAGTTTTGTTTATTTTTTATTTTTATAGATTCATATTTGAAGCACAAGTTTAGCTTAAAGACTACATATTTAGCTCAAGTGGGAAGTTAGAAAGTGTACATCCATTGTACTTGATATATTGGTATGAATTATAAACTTTACTAAGTTATATTTCTTTCTCTTTATCTAGTTAATAAAAGTATTTTCATGCTATTACAACTTATGTAATGTTTAATGACAAATAAATGCAACTATATATATAGAATGCTTGCATCATCATACGCCTAGATACCCGTTCAAGGCTTTCTCATTAGGAGAAAGTCTTGAATAGTCCCCGATTGGGACTTTCTTGAACGTTTACTCTCACTTAGGTGGTGAATGTATGTCTTTTTTGTCAATTTTAAGGAACATCTTGGCTTACCATTTCCTTACCATGTTCTCTGTGTACATATGTGGGTAAGTAATTATCTACATCGTGTACTAGAAGAATTAGGGGAAAATGCTGCCGGATTTTCCTTAAAATTGGAAAGTCGACCTACATTCACTAGTGACATTAGACGTTCAAGGATGGGTTAGGTTGGAGTGATAAGGACCCTTTGGAAGCATGCATTTTTTCACTATATGAATGAAATATGCATGGTGTGTGTTTGAATTTGATTACAATATATATGTAGCAATTATACATTATTCATAATATGTTGCTATATATGTTTAGAGACAATTTAGTAAATGGAGAAGGATCGTGGTTGGATGTATGGTAGACGTGATATATTAGAATTCTTTCATGGGGTTCAAGAGTTTTGCGTGAGGGCTTCATCTTATCAGCGCAGAATGGGTGTCGATTGCCTCTATTGTCCTTGTGTTGATTGTAATAATGTGAAGGTGGTCAATAGTGTTGAAATCATTAAAGATTATGTAATTTGTCGTTGTTTTAGGCTTAAATACCATGTGTGGATTTGGCACGATGAAAAAGGAGAGTACAGTGGGGATGTTGATGGGAATGATGTGCATGATAGAAGTAATGAGATTCGTGTGGACGAGGAATACAGGAATGATGAATATAATATTGATAATGGTGATGAGGATGATTTGAGGATGATCAGGTGGATGAGGTCGAGGATGAAGGGGTGGATGAGATGATGCGTGGTGTTGAAGGTGACGTGTTTGAGTCATTATCAGAGGCTTCTAAAAAGCCTTTGTATCCTGGTTGCAAAAAATACTCCAAACTATCAGTTGTGCTAACACTTTTTAACATTAAGTCGAAGCATTTTTTTATCGAATTACCACCGTCAATAACTGGATCCATTGCAGTTTAAGGTACCTACCCCCCCCCCCTCCTAGATGTGTAGAAGTAGGCCAAAGACTTGTCTTGTCAATTAAAGCACAAATCATCCCAATGGGATTAATTTGTACTGTTTCATCCACTGAGTTGAGCAAAAAACTCCCACTGGATTCTTACTTTACCCTTCAATTAAATGTAGTTACTTGAACCATAACTGTATGTTGTATTCAAGTTTTAGTAATACTGTTGTTGTAGTGGTACAGTGTTGTCTTTGTTAAGTACCACTGAGTGTAGACAGTTTATGTAATATAGTAATTCCTTATTATAAGACTTATAAGGACACGAAATTGGTCTTTAATTGAACCGTAGCATAAATTACATTGCTTACAAAATTGCTACAATTTCTAATAGTAATTCGCCCCCCCACCACACACACACACACAGAGACCCTAACAACAAGGCGGACCTTGAACTAATTAACAATTGAAATACAACAAGATGACTAAATTGGACTTTGCACAAATTGAGGTTTATGGAATAAATTAGGAAAATAATTAAATTTAACCCCTAAATATTACTTTTTTTTTACTGAATTCATAACCCATTACCCAAATATAATAGGATAATAGCCTAAATCAACTTATTACATAAACATACATAGGTTGATATATGTTACCATACAAGAACACTATAAACACATGAGTAACTTGTGTTTTGTACAACCACAGGTGACCTTGTAACTTAGTATTAATTAAGTACAGGTAGATAGTATCTGTGTGCATATAAAAACATTTTAAACATATCAGTACCCTATATTTGGCACTTGAGTTAAATCAACTATGTATTAAATAAGGATACATACACAATTTTAGGACCAGAGTATTGCAATGGTACCCTAACCCAACATCATGGAACCCTTTGTATTACCAAAATGTACCACCCCTAGGTACTAGCGGGGTTTTCACTGCATACTATTGTACCACTATTATCGCAGATAGTACAAATTGACAATTACCACTCTATCTAGTTCCAACTTTTTCATGTATACCCTTTCATATGATCAAATATTCCATAACCTATTCAGTGGTACCCTTGTTATTATCATACCATCAACTCATCTAAGGTTTCTAGTCATATCATTGACGTGGTCACATGTACCGTTAATATTACAGTGGTACATTACATATGACCAAAAAATACTACTTTATCACAAATATTCCGTTTTATGCACAATTTGATGTTTATGGAATAAATTAGGATAAGAGTTAAAGTTACCACTTAAATAGTAGTTATTTATTCAATTCAAAATCCTAAACACAAAAACATTAATTGGGGAACAACCTAAATCAACTAAAACATAGTATTACATAAGGATACATAGAAAGTAACACATTTGTTTGTGTAAAACACTTTAAGCAAATTAGTAGCTTCTATTTCGTACAACCACCAGTAACACGAAGTTCATATTACATAAGGATATGTAGATAGTAATATGAATTTGTAACAAACACAATTTGAAGACATCGAATATCTTGTATTTGGTACAAACACATATGTGACTAACACTTGGTATTAAATAAGGATAGTAGCGTATTTGAATGGTACCCTAACCCAACACAATGAAACCCTCTCTATTAGCAAGATAAACAACTATATATACCATTATGGTACAGTGGTACAATTTTTTCGTGTTTGTTAATGATACAGTGGTACAATTACAGTACCATTATTCATCTAATGCTACTTCCGACCATTTAATTTTGTATCATCAACTATTAGTATCACAAAAACTACAAATAGTACAATTACACAAAGAGGTAGTCATAGGGGAAGGTGTAGGGAAATTACATAATTATGTGTTTCAATTAGTTTTTGTTTATATATGTCATATTGAAGTCAAATGTGAAATTGATGTTACAAAATTAATGGACCTATGAAATATTGGTTTTACGTATTCATAATCTATAAACCAATAACTTATTCTTAACAAGGGTTAATCTCGCCTATTTAATACACATACTTATATACATCGTTTTAATACAAAGCGCAGGGTCTAAGCTCTAATGAAAAACACAACGCACCGTCAATGAGTTCTTAGTAACATATGGTTAAAAATCCAATTTGGTTATATTTTCCAAAACGTTAAACACAAGATTAAACATCATCCCAACTGTCATTGGTAATCTTTTCAAGTAGTGGTACCCTAAGCCTAACCAGTGGTACCCTTCTAGTTAAATTTATAACACACTTTTGTACCACTTCTGTTTTTTTATACAATTTTCTACCACTGCTGGATGCACAACATCCAATACAACTTGGATAATTCCTTATCCATGTAACACCATCATTTTGGTTTTTTGTTTTTTCTTTGTGATGCACAATTAACAAAGGATATTGCACACTAATTAGTTTCAGTAACATAATGATGAGAACATAATGGTTATAACAAGATCAACATTAAAATATTAATTTATGTGAATAATTTTGGGTTAAGAAAACAATAACTTTCAATTTAAATAAAGTCATAATTTGTACCACTGCATTTCCTAGTGGGGCTATATTGGGCTTCCGAATTGTACTACTGAAAATCACAACCCCAATGGTACATATTCTCCCAAACGTAGTTACAGGTGGTACAAAATTAACAACAGATCTGACAAATGTTTTCTGCAATCACAACATAGGAGTCATGCAACTTAAATTAGTTGCCACATCAGAAGATGGTCTTGTACCTAAAGAAGTAAAATATGTTCTGGAACCATCAAGATCCCTCAATTTAATTTTCCCGGCAGAACGGATATATTCATTGGCCGATAGTGTTCGCAGCTGCTGCCTTCTTTGCATTGTTTTTTTGCTCTTGCAGCTTTCTCTTTTCCTTTTTTTTCTGTGCATGATGGGTATCTAACATTGGTAGTCCTATGTGCCTTCTTCTTTGGCAAGGGTGGATCTCTAATGATCCCTGGGGCACAATCATCACAACTCCCTTGAAAAGTAGAACTAAGAGTAGTACATGTGTTTGGGATGCCTTGGACAGGAGCATGAGCGGCTGGATTAGTAATACCAACAGGTCCCTTGTTTTGTGCCACAGACGAAGGCATCCGAACCAGATCTTCGCCAACATTTGCTTGTTCATTACCATTGTTTGTCAATTTCCCTTGTCGTTTTTTCTCCACCATTGCTAATACCTCATCAACTCTAATATCCATCAGTTGCAGCATCTAGATCACAGTTTCAACACTCTCTTGGCAAACTAAAGCCTATGAGAATATTGGTTCATATGACACCATAAGCTTCTGGTACTGCCGCACTTCATCTATCTTTAAAGGGTCATGGTAAGCAACTTTGACTCTTGTATGTTTCCTTTGAACATCCTTCCTCCAACGCCGAAGAACATATTTCTCCGGAACGATACCTATACCTTGAAGGTCGTACACGTGGATCACATGTCGGCAAATGATGCCATGGCACTCAAAATGTTTACAATCACAACACGCCTCATAAGATTGAGCATTGTAAAGAACCCTATAGCATCTCCGAATTTTAGTGATACTTTCTTTCCTTGCTCTTTAGGCTTGATCCATACACGATCTTCAAGAATGAACTCAATATTCTTCTCACAAAGTTCTAATTGATCAAAGCAATGCACATAAAAAAGTCTTGGTACACCATGTTACACTTCTTTGAATTTCGAATAGGTGTAGCACTTCTGGAACAACTCTTCTACAGGAAATTCAGTTGCCAATTGTCTAACATACCGGAGTGTATTCGCATCTGCAATTCATTTCAGCTTCAGCCCGTATCTGCATAGCATCGCAGTAACGAAGCACGAACTCCGACAAACTTGTGTTCTTGTCAACATAGCCTTTGAAGAAATGGTTGAAACTCTCCGAGTGTTGTGTGGTTTTCATTCCCGCCCAGAAAAAGTGCTTTAAGTATGTTGGGATCCACGTGCGTCTCTCGTCATATAACCCTATTTTAACAAAAACAGAACAGCACACCAGCCACCCAACATCAAACCTACATGTTATATCACTGCAACTTTGAAAATTCAATCTAATATAACAAATCAAATTTCAAACCCTTTAACTTTGGATCATAAACCATAGCCAATAATCAAATAACACCTGTAAGAAATATCCAACCCACCAGAGAAAAAACTCAAAACAAACCATCAGATAGCATGTAGCCTTATCATACTTTAGGAAGTATCAGATTATCATACTTCTAGCTTTGGTTCATATTCTTGTAACACACTACTAATCTCTATTTCAAAATTTAACGACTAAGCAAGCACACCAAAAATGATAGCAAATATCAGAGCATTTAAGCAACAAAAAATTTCTATCCCTGCTAATCAAAATAATAATTGTATTGCAACACCCGCATCCCCAAAGATGTAGCAGAAATAATTACTTATACATTTCCTGAATTTTTATTTCCTCTTTAAGAAACTTTCAATATCATAAAATTAGAACGTGCCGCAACCATACCTTCAAGCCAACTGTTCTCTTGCAGATTGTAGAACCTTATCGCTTCTAACCACCGAGCATCAAATTCCTCCTCATCCAAACTACCATATATGATATTTTCCAACTCATCCTTCATAGCATCGTACAACTCTAGCTTACCAAGGTACTTGCAAAACTTCTTAAAAATGTGTCATATGCACCACTTGTGGCACGTGCCTTGCATAGTCACAAACATAGCTTTTCTAATCGCAGGATCTTGATCGGTAAGGATTGATAAGGGAGCTTTACCACCCATACAATGCAACCATGTCCTCATGACCCACTCCTAAGTCTCGGCAATCTCCAAAGAGATCAATGCACATCCAAGCAATATATATACTTTGCCCATGATGATTAACCCCAATGAATACACTAAAAGGGAGGTGGAATTTGTTTGTTAGGTATGTGCTGTCGAAACAAACTACATCACCAAACTCCTCGTACGCAGCTCTACCCCCAGCATCAACCCTCACAACATCCTGTAAGGCACCATCCTTATCAAACCTACAAAGGTGGAAAAAGTTCTAATTATCTGCACTCATTTTGTTAAAGTATTCAATCATACTATTTGCATCACTCTCTGTCAGCTCCAGCTCCTTATGTTCAGCAATGGAGACTGCATTCTCCAAGTCTTTCTAGGTAAATGCCAATTCCTCAACTCCATTACGCTCTCGAGCAAACGAGCTATACATTTGGGATACCTTTACCCTAGACTTCCTTGCAACACATGTCTTATTAACCAAGTATTTATTTTTAACCATCAACTCATGTTTGCGAAACATCGACACATCCTTGGACTTTCTAGGTGTCACAATGTGACCATGATGTTCCAACTTCAACCTTCAAACCACCCAATTTCCCTTGCTCGTTAACAGTAGCATACATCTGTACACCACATCCGCACTTTTTTTATTTTCCTTTTAACAACTGTCTCCTCATCTTGTTCCAATCTGTCCCTAAGAGGATCAACTTTACGCTTCCTAGATGGTTGTCCATAGCACTCACAAGTCCACGTCGTATTCCTCCTTTGTTTACAACACTTTCCATCTCCCAATTCTTTCTTCACCTTTATCCACCCAGACGCAGCCCAAACGATACCAAATCCCCTCTGCCTCCCATACCTCCAAAAATATCTATCAACATCATCCCAACTATCAAAAACCATCCCCACGACAGGGGGTGGTACTTCCTCTTCTTCACCATAAACAGTCCTCACCATAACCCTCTTCCTTGGGGTCGTCGTAACCCTAGACCCCCCTACCTCTACATCCCTAACAACGTCATCTTCTGCTACTTCTTCTTCTACTTCCTCACCAACTGACCCATATCCTCCTTTTTCTTCTAACACCTCTTCTTCTTACCCCTCTTCTTCTGATCCCTCCTCTTCTTCCCATTCTGCATTTTCATTCACATCCTCTCCTATACCTGCTGCCTCAGACACATATATATCATCCTCATCTTCATTTACATTATCATCAATCAAACCATCCTACACAGATTATACATATCATGTATAACAAACCAAGTATAATCCATTAACACCATCAACTAACAAGTTCATTACAAACACAACCCAATACAAACAAATGCAACAATTTACATCAACATAAACAAATTTATAACAAAACTCATAGCAACATTATTCCATAATTCCAGCAAAGTCATAGCAAGATTGTACAATTACATCATACCAACAAAGCTATAGCAACTAATTACATCATAGCAACTGATTCTAGAAACCCAACAACAACCTTCAACATCAAACAAGGTCACCAAATACCAACATTGATCAATTCAGCTCAAAAATCCCCAAATTCACTTCATTTAACCCTAACATCTACAAAATTATACATCCATTCTTTCAATTTTTCGACAAAGCTAGGCCAAACCAACTACTAAATTATCAAGATGAAAATAACCATCTGTAAACAACTACATCACACTTTTCCATTTAAAAAATTAATGCCAATTTAAAGTCTAAACCCTAAAAATTAAATTTAAATCAAACTTCAAACTTAATAATTAAAATAATGCATGTACAAAACATACATTTTCACAGTCAAATCGCAGCTCCCTTACGCAGCCATGTCCGTCTTCTCCACCGTCACCATGTGCTTCAGCTAAGTCTACGCCAAGAATGTCATCTAACCTCGTTCTCATCCTCAATTTTCAATGTCAAATTTACGACATTTGAGTGGTTTTAGTGCACCTAGGAAAGGATTTCAATGCCTTCAATTTATTTTCGCTTCATTCGCCATTGAGCACTAACAATTTCCTTTGGGAAGAAAGAGGAATAAAAGAGTAAAGTTGCTTTGTCAGACTAAATTTTCGTTTTTAGCTTAGATTTTGGTTTCCCCGTTTTCACTATCTTTGCGTCGTTATTTTTTTCTCCCAGCTGGCAGCTTGTCCCCACACAACTTCAAGCTATTTACAAATAATGACATCCTATATGCATTCCTTGAAAGTAGCTCCTATGGGACAAGACTTCCCCTAAATTATGAGTAGGTGGGAATAAAAAAAATAAAATATTTAAAAAGCACCAAATAGAAGAAGCTAAGTGTTCTAGTTCCTTAAATCACATATAGAATGATATAAAATTTGTATAAAAAGCTTTTGTCACACATAATACAAAACAAATATAGTATCCAGAGATATTAATTTTATGTCGACGTCAAAATTTCATCCCGTCATCACTTCAATACGGACTTATGAAGTAATAATTGACATTGTCCTAGACCATAGTGTCACTGACAAAAGACAAAATGAGGTTAACAAAATGAGTAACATGTGACAGCTAAGCTAAACTCGGAACTTGCTAATCACATAAATGGAAAAAAAGGGCAAAGATGGGGGTTTTACCAAAGAATATGATACCCTACAATCTCTAATTCTCCTCTAGTCTACTTGTGGAGTATATTGTTGTTGTGCCCAGACGATGTCCGAATTGTTGATGAATTTTAGAATAAACATTTTAGTTTGAATATTGATTTATACGGTTATGTAATCTTTTTTGATAATGCACGATATTTAGATATACGATATTTTATCGCTTATTTATAGAATAGTGTATTTTCTTTTGTAGTTTTGTTTGTAAATAGATATCTATGTTACTATTGACTTGAAATTATTGTATGCTATGAACGAAAAAAACTTACGTGGACCTCGATTAGGGGATTTAGCTTGCCACGTGGACCAACCAGAGTCCGCCACGTGTCACCCTGGGAGGAGTTCAAAGTGGACCAATTAGGGCACAACACGTGGCAGAGAGATATCCAACTAGGAAAGGCGGCTTTCAAGGGCCCAAACTCCTAGGCCGCCCAATCAGTCATAGGTTTCCGTAACCTAGGAATGGACACACACTTCGAGACCCTATAAAAGGGAGATATTCCCACCTAGGGAACGAGGGGGAATACATTAATTCCACACAAATTACGAGAGTAAACACTCAGATATTGAGGCTATCTATGAGAGCCGGATGATCAGCTCTCACCATAGGAGAAACCTGATCCCACTTTACAATCCACACTTTTTATCTTCCGAAGACGTTCTAACTTGATCGTCGGAGGCGGCACTTCACCTAACTGAAGTCTCCGTTGTTTTGCAGGTACAGGTGTCTGAAGTCCAGTCTTGGTGTTACAACTCTCCCGAGGGACACAGAAAACCCCGAAACATTTGGCGCCGTCTGTGGGGAGAGTAATTTTAAGATGGCTTCACATCAGTCTATACTACCTCCTAATGAGAAACGACCAATGGTCGACGTTCAGGTCTATACGGACCAAGACACTGATGACGACTCTGAGGTCGATAAGTATCCCTGACGGGTCACTCAAAACTAGGCGCACCCGTCCCCTGGAAAGAAGGGAACGGGGCAATGATCAAGCAGGTCCAAGTCAACCATCTGGACAACCGTCTAGACAACCCTAGGCGGCCGAAGGCACAGCCCCAATCACCCGAGACGAATTCATGAGATTCATGACAAGTTTAAGGGGGAGATAAATGACCTGATCGATGAAAAGATGGATGGCTCCACTAAGGGGCAGTCGGCCTAGAAGCCTTCCCATTCTGGAAGGAACAAGCCGGTCAGAGATCGAGAGCCGACTCCGCATCCTAATCAAAGGAGGGGAAGCGACCCCTTGATCGATCTTACAAAGATCCAATTTCCTGAGACAGGGACAAGGAAGGCCATTCGGCACGTCCAGCCGGATGGCACAGAGAAGACTTATTCTGATGCCCGAATGCTAATCTAGTAGAAGAAGAGTTAACAACTATCTGAGTCGGCTTCAACGTCGAGTTACCTAGACAGCTTTCAGAATACCTCAATGAGGTATTCGCAATCAAACCGAGAGGGTCAGTCAGGCGGCCTGTCCGTCCACTCTAGCCCTCAGATAATCCATTCGGCTCTGTATGTGCCTCAGCAGCCATACATGCTGTATAGACAACCTTACATGCAGTCGGCCCTCTTTGGGGGCAGGCGGCACAAAATGTCCAACCTTTGGACTGACAGCTCTGTCTGCTAAGACTTGGGGAACAACCCTCTGCGTTCTCCAAAGAAATAATAGAGGTCGCACAGCCGGCTGATGAGTCTATTTTATATATATTTTTATTCCCCGTCCCATGGTAATATTTGTGCTTATTTGAGCTCTACGGAGCTATTTTGATTACTAATATACGTTTTCTAGTGTTTTTGTAGAGTTGGTATTATTTTCTAGGAATTTGCGGAATTATGATAATTTTCGAGCTTATTGAGCCACTACAAAGACATTCGAGTTTGATCGTATTTTATGACCAAATATTTTAAGCCCAAGACCGAGTTAGAGGAATTTAATTTGGTGGTTAAGGGCTCGATTAAGTGGAAAGGTCCAAATTAATATCATGATCAAGTTAAGTCCAAAAGAGGAGATTGGGCTCAAAGCTAGAGAAGTCCAACACCAAGGAAAACATTCAAGCCCGCGCGTGAAGAAGTCGAGCTCGCTGCCAGACAGCCGGGGCCCGACAGCGAGTGGAGGTAGGTGTAGTTTTAGTTTTTCCCGCAGCTTTTTCATTAGTTAGTTTTGTTTCCTTTAGGTAGCTTTATTAGTTTATTTACTTAGGATTATTATTATTGTTATTATTGCTCGCTAATATTTATTCGCTTTTCGACAATTAGTATTAGTTGACTTCTACTAGTTTGATTTATATTGTTTTCTTTAAATTCATCTTATTATAGTTTTCATATTTAGTTTAATATTATTGTTTTTAATCATGTTTTCTTTAATTGCTTTGAGTAGCTTAGATTTAATTATGCACGACTAGTTTTATTCTAGGGTTGTGGGGATCCATAAATAATATGAAGGGGTAGTTTATTATTGTTGATTGTTAATGTTTTGGGGTTAACTTCCTATTGATTGATTTAATGCTATGCAATTAGATTTACGCAGGTTTAATTATATGAGTTATGCAAATTTTGATTCGAGATTCGAGAGATGACAATTGATGTTTAGGCTTAGTTTCAACAGGCAGGTTAATTTATAAATGGTTAAGTCAAGATCAAGAGATGCGATTTAATACTGGTAGATTAATTATGTGATTGTAATACTTAGCGAAAGCCCTTTATAATCTGGTTAATTTATGCATTGATAATTGATTGTTATGTTTTATCCCGGAGTATTAATTATTGGTGAACCTATGACCCTAGGCTTTTTATTATTGATTTTTTCCTTAGTTTAATTATAGCATTTAGTATAATTCTCACAATTCTTACTTGTTTGGTGATAATTTAGATTATAATAATTTATTAGGAATAAAAGAACATTGTTTCCCTGTGGATTCGACCCTACTTCCCTATCTATTTTAGTTAGTGGTTTTAGGAATTACTTTTGATTAGGTGATACGACTTTAGCCTGTCAAAATTTGGCACCGTTGTCAGGGAAACGGTTTTATTTTTATTTCTAATTATTATTAGAGTCTAGATTTTTTTTTATGAGTTGAAAAGATCCATGCTTACGCCACTATAAGAATGATATTCGTATTATGCAGAACCTAACTACTGTTTTTGTCAACGTCTTTGTCATGAAAATCCTGAATCCCCCTATAGTGAGTTTTTCGTGCATACTCCAGATGATTTTAGAGTCTGTCCATATACATATGATCATATCCGAAGATGAGTAGTTACAAATGAGAGTTATTGGAAGGCTCTTGATGAAAAAGTCTATGGACACTATAATAATACGAATGTTATTGAAGATGAAGAGCCATTAGTTATAGAATTTGTGGTTGAAAAATCATTGGTTGACAAATCGGTGATTGAAAAATCATTAGTTGTAGAAACGATGGTTGAAAATTCCTTTGTTGATGATAAGCTTATTCATGAGGGTACAATAATTAAGTCATTATTGGATGATAAAGACAAAGACTACCTCCATGTTCGTTCTATTAATTCTAAAATTTTAGCGGAGGAAGTAGAAGGTTGTGGTATATTTTCATCTCTTTCTTTTGATTTTTCTTTTTACCTTGAGTTTTCTTTATGTGCTCCTAATTTTTTCTATGAAAAGATAACTATGCTTGCAATTAAGCCCTATCTAGTGCTTAATGAAATGTTTGCAGGAGCGTTTGATAAGTTACTCAAGTCGTTGAATTCTTCCGATTGATGAGGGATGGAGTACGGTTGAGCGGGACCTTGATAAACTAGCGCTTTGCGGGAGGCAACCCATATTTTATTGTTTTTTTTATTTTAGTGTTTTCTTTTTTTTTGTGTGTTTTCGTTTGTTTTATTTTAGAGAGGTAAGGAGAGCATATCTTATGCTTGTGGGAGTTTCTATTTGTGTAGGTTTTGATCTAGAAAGGTGTCGATTTAAAAGGAGAAGAAAGCTAGATTGTATTCGGGTTCGCTCGGGCAGAGCTTGCCCGATCGGGCGCTTGTACGGATCAACAAAACTGCTCAAGTTCGACAGTCTGTAACTTTTTTGTTTCTTATCGGATTTTTAAATGTGAACTATAGTTGGAAAGATCTTCAAGTCTACATTCCAACCCAATTAGAATCACTGCATTATCATTTATACATCAAAAGTTATGATCAGAATAGTGCACATGACTCACTTTTTTATCTTTTTCCCACTAACACTTTGTTTCATTCTTGCCCAAATTTGTTCCAAAGAGATGCATTGAAATCCTCAAGGCGTTGGTGACATTGATGTGGTGATGATGATGAGTAGTAGGCACCTTGACTACTAGCTTCCCTTTAAGACAATGAGGACATTGTCTGATTTTGGCTTGGGGGAGATTTTTGGATTGAGGTATCTTTCTTTTCTCTGTCTTTTTGTTTTTGATGTGTTTAGTTTAGTTTTATTACTTTCATAGTATAGATTTTATTGCTTTCTAGGTTTATTTTAATGAAAATACAAAAATACGATCCAATGAATGATAAATCATGCTTCCCTGTGCCCCATTCATGAAAATTATTTTGATTCTTGGTATATGATGATGAGTATTGTGGATAGGTTAGCCATGATTTGATGTTTGATTGCTTGGATGCCCTAACATGAGTCAATTTTGTCCAACTATTTGTGGATTTGGTGCTTGGCTAGTTAACTTGGTTAGGAATTATGTGTTAGTTCCTGGTATGTCAATGAAGTTGAGTATTGGTTTGCAACTTTGAGTAATGTTTGTATGACTCATTATTATGCACATTGAGGAGGACGAAGGAATTTGTTCTTTTAGGTGGCCTTTAGAGAATTTTAGATACATTTGTTCCCTTCTTGCTACCCATGTTGTTGCCTTGACTTTTATTGTTTATTTTGCCACATTACAAGCCTATTTAAGCCCTATTGGTTACTAGTCCCAAGCTTGATTTGGGGGAGCTATTAGTGAGTGAGGTGAGGGAGTTGTAGTGTGCACATATTATGCACAATGTGGGTGGATTTGAGAAGTTATTTATTTGTTCTTATTTTGTGGATTGGAAAAAATTGAGAAATTGTTGTTCAAAGTTGAAAAATTCCAATGTGAGATAAAAGGGAAAAAAAAAGACCAAAAGAGAAAAAATTGTTTCAATGTTCAAATGTTCTAAAGTGAAGGTTGATCAAAGAAAAAAAAAGAAAAAAAAAATCAAATTCAAAAGAAAAAAAAGAGTTCAAAGTTTGTTCATTCACTCTAATTCTCTAATGTTTATTTTTATGAGTGAGATTGTAATAGTTGGGAATTTTTAATATAATTGGATGTTTGGTGAATTTTTGGTAGAGTTGAGTTGTGTTGGAGATGATTTGGTCATTATTTAATTTTGACCTTGGTTTTATTAATTAGGATTTGGCTCCCTTAAGCATGGCTTTACTCTCACATTTTCCCGAATATTTCCTACCCTTTTACCCTAGCCTTACATTACAAGCTTGAAAACCTTCCGAACTTTGTGCATAGAGTTGTATGGATGTGAAAGTAGTTGTTTATCAATGCAAAGAATGATTTGACATATTCCGAGTCGACTATTAGGTTGAGAGCTTGTTTTCTTAAACACACGAGTGTTGTGAGTTTGGGAGGGCATTGTTCACATATAAAGGAGTTGGGTTGGAGAGCGACTGAGTACATCTTTTACTCGCCACATTAAATTAGAGAAGAGTGTGTGAGCACTAGTCTTAAATTCTATATACACTTATGGTTTGCTCTACTTGACAATTGTTAGGGAAGATTGATAGTTGAATTGATTTGATTGATTGACTTTGATACTTATTTGTCGAATTTACCTTGAATCGTAGTTATTGATTTAAATTGTATTTGGGGTGAAGTATTGATTTATTTATTCATTGCTTTGCTTAGGGACAAGCAAAGGTTTATCTTAGGGGAGTTCGGCCAAGGTTAAAAATGTTCTGGTAGGTACTTATGATGGTACCACCAACCTAGAAGATCACCTTATGGCTTACACCAACCTCATGTATTTACAAGGGTTGGATGATGCCGCATGGTGCCGATGCTTCCTGGCCACATTGAACGGCGTCGCCCAACAATGAATCGGAAAATTGCCAGCCGGATGCATCAACAATTTCAAGACGCTTGCGTACTTATTTACTTCCAACTTCTCTATGAACATCCTTGCTAAGAAAACAAGTCTTGACTTGAGCGCAATTCAGTAGGGATATAGAGAAAGGTTACGGTCATATATCAGGAGGTTTAATCGGATGAGAATTTAGATTCAAGGACTATCTGATGAAGTAGCCTATACAGACTTCTTCAAAGGTCTGAAACACGGGTCGGCCTTTAAGTTCGACCTCGTTAAAAAGAGGGTTGCTACCCTCCAAGAAGCTCTGATGGAGGCGGACGCCTATATACAGGCGACTGAACTCTATAACATCAGTAAGCAATCGGACTCCAAGAAGTCTGACAAAAATGAGAGTCGATCATCACAGCCGGCTAAAAAAGAAGAAAATAAAAAGAGAAGAGATTTGGACGGCAGGCGGCTATGAGCAGACGCCCCAGAAGAAAAAGAAGGATTCTAAACCGAACATCCCAAAGTACAAGTTTAACAAGGACTGTTACTCCATCCTCATGGAGATCAAAGACCGGGTGACCATTGAGAAGCCAGCTGCTATGAAAGGTTTCGCCAGAAACCAAAACAAAAACAAGTACTGCCACTTCCATCAGGACATTGGCCATGACACCAACGACTGCTATAGTCTCAAGCGGCTGTTGAACCGACTAGCTGATAAAGGGGTGGTTAAGTCGTATATACTGAAGTTTAAGGTTACCCTGCAAACTAACCATGGGCAGCCGCCCAAAAAGAAGTCCCAACCTGCTAATAGTTCGGACACTAACGAAGAACCGATCTATACAATAGCAAGCGGCTTTGCCAGAAGGAGGCCCAACCATCCGGGGCACCAAGGACTACATTAGGCGACTGGATGTCAGCTCAGTGGACGAGGGGCAAGCGTCTAAGGACATTTTCCTTGAAGTTGTCATCACTGAAAAAGATAGGGGCAAGGTTAGGAGGCCGCATGATGACCCTATTGTCATCGAATGCAAAGTGGCCAACCAAAAGGTAGGCCGAATCCTCATTGACAATGGTAGTTCGTCTGATCTCATCAGCCACAAGTGCTTAGCAAAGCTAAAGTACAAACCTGGCAGCATGCACAAGGTATCTCATCCCTTAGTTGGTTTTGGGGGTGGAGTTATACATCCGGTAGGCCGGATTGACCTACCCATTCGGCTAGGGGAAAAGGGAGAAGGACGACACATGGTGGTCCGGTTCTTGGTTGTTGAAGAACTGACAGCCTATAACTTGACATTGGGTCGTCCTACTCTGAATGAATCCAAGGCTGTCATTATTCCTTCCCTTATGCTTCTGAAGTTTGAGAAAGATGATGGGTTTGTCGGCTCCCTAAGAGGAGACCAGAAGACGACTAGAGAGTGTTACCTCTCAGACGTCAAGCCCACTGTGGCCGCATTCGGCAAGAGTGAGGAAACAACAGATCTTGATAAGATTAGGAAGCCGCACCTACTCCAACAGCAGCTGGAAAAAAGAGAAAAGCCGACCAATTGGTGGCTGTGAAAAAACAAAAGCAATAACAATCACTGATCGGAGAACGGCCGGATGAACTCCGTCCCCAGCCGGCTGGTGAGCACCTTGATATCGTTCTGGATGACACATATCCGGAACTTACTGTTAAGGTGAGGACGGTTGCTTTTGCTAAACAGGGTGTAGACTTGCACAATTTATTAAAAGAGTTCAAAGACATTTTTGCCTTTGAAGTGGATGAGATGCCAGGCATCTGCTCGGAACTAGCTGTCCACAAACTTGCCGTGGATCCCAAAAAGAAGCCAGGTAAGCAAAAGAAAAGAAACCATGGCGAAGAAAAAAGTCAGGTGACAGCCGTCGAAGTCAAAAACCTGTTAGACGCTGGGTTCATTCGGCAGTGTTACTTCCCAGATTGGGTTGCCAATGTTGTACTTGTCAAAAAGCCGAATGGAACCTGGCGCATGTGTGTTGATTACACAGATTTGAACAAGGCATAACCAAAGGATAGCTATCCTTTTCCAAAGATTAACAGTTTGGTCGACTCTACAGCCGGCCATGCCTTGATGAGCTTTATGGACGCCTACTCTAGCTTTCATCAGATACCCTTGTGGAAGAAAGATCAAGAGAAGATGGCATTTGTCACTGATCAGGGGTTATTCTGCTACACCGTGATGCCGTTTGGTTTGAAAAACGCGCCTGCTACTTTCCAGCGAATGATTAATACAGTCTTCATTAATAAAATTGGGAGGAATGTAGAGGCGTACATTGATGATATGATAGTCAAATCCAAGCTACAGACGGATCATCTTGTTGATTACTTCCCAGGTCATGCTCAATCCTAAGAAGTATGTCTTTGGTGTTGAGTCCGAGAAGTTTCTCGGATTTCTGATTGATCAAAGGGGGATAGAGGCCAACCTATAAAAAATACAGGCGGTCATAGACATGCAGTCGCCCCGCATTGTCAAAGAAGTTCAAAAGTTTACAGGTTGTTTGGCGGCGTTGGGGAGATTCCTCAGCCGGTCAAGCGAAAGTGCCTCTATTTCTTCCAAGCCATAAAAAAGAAGACTATGTTTGAATGGGGGGCAGATGCTGAGGCGGCTTTTTAGAAATTGAAAGAACACTTGCACTCTTTGCCAAGGCTTTTCAGCCCACTGCTGAAGGAAGTGCTATATATGTACCTAGCCGTCTCAGTTCATGCTCTCAGTGCTGTTCTCCTTGCTGAAAGAGACGACACCGAGCTCCCGGTCTATTTCATCAGCCACGTTCTTCGAAATGCTAAACTACGATACCCTATGGTTGAAAAGTTTGGCCATTCTCTTTTCATGGCAGTCAAAAGGTTAAAACCTTACTTCTTAGCACATCCGGTAGTGGTTTACACAGACCAACCTATCAAGCGGCCAATGACAACCATGGAATCATCCGGCCCTATGATCAAATGGGAAATTGAAATTTAAAGCCTTGAAATCACTTTCGAGCCAAGGAAAGCAGTGAAGGGGCAGGAATTTGCCAACTTCATTGTCGAAATTACAAGGTCGGCTGATCCTAAGAACTTTGAACAAATCTGGAAAGTATATGTGGACGGGAGCTATACAATGAACGGCTGTGGTGCAGGCGTCATATGTCAGTCCCCTGAAAGGGACAAGTACGAATATGCACTACGGTTTAAGTTCCAGGCCTCAAATAATGAGGCAGAATATGAAGCCCTACTAGCCGGCATCCGCATGTGTAAGGCGGCTGGGGCAAGAAAAATTTATGCCTGCTCTGATTCGCAATTGATCGTTAGCTAATAAAATGGTGACTATGAGGCCATCCATCCGGCCATGATCAAGTACTTATTGGCAGTCAAGGTAGAGGCTGGGACACTTGAAGAATTTCATCTAATTCAGGTGCCCAGGTTAGAGAACAATCATGCGGATGCTCTCTCTAAGCTGGAATCCTCCGCCTCCTGTGATACATCGAGGTCAATCTTTTGGGAAATTATGAAAAAAGAAGTATTGAACAAGATCTCATTGGAATTCTAGACTGAAGCTTAACTTGTAAGGACATCATCCGGCCGTACTTGACAGACAACACTTTGCAGGATGCATACCCAGAAGCGGTTGCAATGAGAAAGCGTGTGGCCAATTTTGAAATCCATAATGGAGAACTTTTGAAGAAGGGTTTTTTAAAACCTTTATTGAAATGCATCACCCCAGAAAGGGGGCGAGAGGTTCTAGAGGACCTGCATTTGGACTTTTGCGCCTCCCACATAGGCGGCAGTGTTGAGTCCCTTAGGTTTTGATTGATAGTTTTGAATGATGACAAACAGCTAAGGGAAACAGGTCCTTGAAAGTGTTCGATACAGTTGGGGGAACCAGCTAACATAGAACACTGTTTCCCCAGACAAGTTATTACTTACATGAGTTTTTCTTATTGAACTAACTTGTCTTTATACAGGGAACAGTTATATGATAAAAGTGTTATGTACTGGTAGGGAACCAGTATGTACTGTTTCCATGGTTGCTACGTGGTAAAGCAGTCACATACTCTTTATTGTGCATTAACCATGTTACATGTGTAGTAGTTGAGTTGATTCCAAGACTTGGAGCATAGAAGCCTTTCGAAGATATTTCGAAGAAAGATTGTTTGCTCATAATAGAAGTATTCAAGGAAGATTCAAGTCTTGAAGATTACATGAAGAAAAGACGATTTATGCTTTAATATGTTATCTAGGTTTTCATGTAATATGCTCCGTAGTATGCTTGCATGTTTGGGTTATATAAGTGCTTAAAAATATATTGAAGTATGATATGAAATCTGGTACAAAGTTGGAACAGGTTTCATAACATGTTTCAATTCAGGGAACCAGGTCGGGGAACCAGGTTCACTGTATTCGAGCTGCCGTTTTGGAAAAAGATTTTACAAAAAGATTTTTTCGAAAAGATTATCTTGAAAATATTTTGTGCAGCTGGAAATAAGATGAAATATTCTTGGTTACCTAAAATCTAGGAGTATTTATCTTAATTGATTCTATCTTTGTGATTAAATCAAATAAGATAAAAACTTTCCTAAAATTACATTATATCTTATTCTCTAAGATTGTGTGATTTAAGGAAACTAGGTTTTAGGAATCTAAGCTTATATAAACTCATCTTATTTCACATATTTCGTGTGCCTCTCCAGAATTTAAAAGAGCAATTATTTGAGAGCATATACTTAAGCACTAATCCCATTCATCAAGTCATATACAAGAGCATTCTAGTACTTAAACGTTTTCTCTTAATTAGCTTCGTAGAAGTGAGATCAAAGGGGAGTTCTTGATTCTTGTATTGAGTCTTTAACAAAGGGGTTAAAGGCTGGGTGAGTGTTTGTGAGTTCAAACACATTGGGCTTACGAGTGTAAGTCGAGAGCACACTCGGAGTAGAGTGTGGGGTTTGCTGGTTCCCGGAGTAGGGAACAGCAGAGTGTTCTTTGTCTTTGTTTTTCGGAGTAGATTAATAAAGAACTTAGGATAGGAGGACGTAGGCCTGAGTTGGCTGAACCTCGTTAAATTTGTTGTGTTCTTTATTGCTTTGTTTTATTTCGTTAAATTTGTTGTCTTCTTTATTGCTTATTTATATTCCGCTGCGTACGGGAACCAGCACAACTGGTTCCTCACACATAATCCGAAAAGAAGCAAAATTAGCCAACGATTACTTAACACTCAATTCACCCCCCCCCCTCTTGAGTGCCCATTGAACCTTCAATTGGTATCAGAGCCTAAGCTTCTCGAAAGAGTAACATCTAGAGGAGTTAAGAATGAGTACTCAAGAATTAAGTGCAATCGGTTATGACAACAAGTCACCCAAGTTTAATGGAAATAATTATGCTTGGTGGAAGAACAGGATCCAGAATGTTATCATGGGTATTGATTATGAATGCTGGCTCGTAGTTAAAAATGGTCCTAATATCATTCTCAAGACAGATGTTGAGGGGAACCAGGTTCCCAAGAAGGATAGCGAATTGGTCATTGCTGATTACAAGTTGCTGGAAAAGAATGCTAAGGCAATGTCAATACTACAACAAGCAATAGGTGAGACCGAAACAAATCGTATCTCTGGCTGTAGTAGTGCTAAGGAGATATGGGACACCCTTGAACTTGCGTTTGAGGGAACCAGCGAGGTAAAACGGTCTAAAATTGATTTAATCATGTCTAAATATGAATTGTTTGCCATGAATAAAAATGAAAAAATCAATGACTGTTTTCGTAGGTTTATGACTATTGTAAATGATCTTAGATCTCTTGGTAAAAATTTATCTGACGAGGATCTTGTGAGAAAATTATTGCGTAGTTTAACAGATGCATGGACAGCCAAGGTAACAGCAGTATACGAAGCAAAGGATCTGTCTACCTTGTCTCTGGAACAGCTGATTGGTTCCCTTATGACTCATGAGATGCTGATTGACTCTAAGTCTGAGAAGGAACCAGCAAGAGGCATGGCGCTTAAGGGAACAGTAGAAGATGATGAAGATGAAATTAGCATGATTGCAAAAAGATTTGAGAGATCTCTTCGAGATCAAAGAAAGAATTTCAAAGGTAAGCATTTTAAAAACTATAAAAAATCTAACTCTAATTCTTCTTCTACAGGATGTTTCAAGTGTGGAGAAAAAGGACATCTTACTCGAGATTGTCCTAAGTGGAATGACAAACAGTCTAAATCCGGAGATAAACAAGCATACAAGAATGCCATGATAGCTTCCATGTGGGGAGACTCTGACTCAGGGTCAGATGAAGAAGAAGGATCACCCAACTCAGATGTTTGCCTAACTGCCTTTACAAACATCAAGGAAAACAGCACTGGTCCAGAAACCAGAGGGGGAACCAGTACATTCAACAAATGCTTTATGGCAAAGAAGGATGTACTACATGAACGCAAGGTAAGCTTAGAGCAAATTAGAGAAGATATGCATGAATATGATAGAGAAAATATGCTTGCTTGTATTGATTCCTTACTAGATGAATGCTATAAACTAAGTGAAACATACATAACTTGCAAAAGAGAATTAAAAGAAAAACGTGGTGAATGTAATATTGCTATTGCTAGTTGTGATCATCTAGAAGGAGTCTGTTATGAACTAAAAAATCAAGTAGCAGAACTAGAGGTTGAATTGGACAAGTGTAAAGTGGAACTAGAAAAGGAAAGATCGTTTGAACCAATTGATGGTGAAGAGGATCTGACCTCCTGGTTCCCTAGAGACTTATCAACCACTAGTGATACTCTTGATTTTTCAGTAGCTATAAGTAAAGCAAATTCGTGTACTAGAACTTCCTTGTTGAAGGCCTTTGAAACATTGGCTTACAACCTGGAAAACTCTCACAAGGAAATTGCTTCACTTAAAGCTGCACAGTTCACTGTTTCCCCTACAGGTACCAGTGTAGATGTCAGTAATACGATTGATAAGTATGAAAGTAATATTTGTGATTTGCATGCGGAAATCAATCAACTGAAAAAGGACAAGCAACCAGTGATTGTTGACATGTCTATTGACTCTATGGTTTCAAAACTTAATCTACAATTCGAAGCTTTAAAAAGTAACTTTGATTTTCTTAAAGAGAAAAACGAATTGTTAACTAAAACACTTGAAACCAGAGAAAAAGAACTTAATGATAGTCATAGACATGTGGACAAATTATTGAATGCTCAAGAATCCTTAAATTACCTGACTTCATCAAGAGGAAACAGAGGAAAAGTTGGTCTTGGTTATACTAGACAGAGAACCAGGACTAACTGGTCTCCCAAAGAAACCACCTGGATCAAAGAATATCAACGAGGCAAGTATGTCATGACTAAAGAAATGCATGTGTGTTTTCATTGTGGTAAAAATGGACATAAGATACATGAATGTCCAGCTAAGAAAATTAGTGCTAATAAGAACAGCAAGGGTGTAAAATATGTGTGGAGAAGAAAGGATCAACAAGATGTTAATGTTGTTGAAAAGGGACCCAAGTATGTTTGGGTTCCTAAAACTAATGTTTGATTTGCTCTTGCAGGCTAGAGTGAAGGGAGACACCTATTGGTATTTGGACAGTGGTTGCTCAAGACACATGTCCGGGGATAAAGATCAATTCCTTTCACTAGTGGCCTTTGATGGAGGAAGTGTCACCTTTGGGGATAACAACAAGGGAACCATCACTGGTTTAGGTAAGGTTGGTAAGACACTTTCTAACGCAATAGATGATGTTTATTATGTTGAAGGCTTGCAACATAATCTCTTGAGTATTTCTCAATTATGTGACAAAGGTAATATAGTTGAGTTTCAAGCCAACCTATGTCACATAGTTAACTCACAAACAGGAGAACTTGTATGTGAGGGAACCAGGAAGCATGATGTTTACATTACCTTCTTAGATAAAATCCCTCAAGACAAGTCCATCTGTTTGAGAGCTGTTTCTGACAATAATCAATGGATTTGGCATAAGAGGTTTGGACATGCTAGCCTAACACTTCTAAACAAACTTAAAACACGTGACTTAGTTGTAGGCCTTCCTAACATTAAGTATGAAGCTGATAAAGTTTGTTCTGAATGTGTAAGGGGGAAACAGGTCAAAAATTCTTTTAAGTCTAAAACTGTTTTGAGTACCAGCAGACCCTTCGAACTTGTACACATTGATTTGTGTGGTCCCATGAGAGTACAAAGTCGAAGAGGTCATAGATATGTCTGTGTTATGGTTGATGATTATTCCAGGTACACTTGGGTAATGATGTTACACACAAAGGATGAAACGTTTGAAGAATGGGTAACATTGGTGAAACAAGTGGAGAACCAGCTCACCCACAAGCTGGTCTCGGTAAGATCAGACCATGGTACTGAATTTGAAAATGCTAACTTTATTGATTATTGTAGGGAACATGGAGTTAATCACAACTTCTCAGCCCCTAGAACACCTCAACAAAATGGTGTTGTAGAAAGGAAGAATAGAACTCTTGAGGAGATGGCGAGGACGATGCTCATTGAGAGTGGTCTCCCAAAGAGTTTTTGGGGAGAAGCTGTTGACACTGCTTGCTATATATTGAATAGAGGTCTCATTAGACCAAAGTTAAATAAGACTCCCTATGAACTTCTTAAAGGTCGAAAGCCCAACATCACATACTTTCGTGTCTTTGGATGTAAATGCTATGTGCATAATAATGGGAAGGACCAGCTTGATAAATTTGATCCTAGAAGTGATGAGGGAATCTTCCTTGGATACTCTTCTCACAGCAAAGCATATAGAGTCTTTAATAAAAGGACTCTTCGTGTTGAGGAGAGTGTCCATGTCATTTTTGATGAATTTAACATGTCTTCTGAGATTGCGCAGGTACAACCTGATGAGGTGATTGGATTGATGGATTTCACGGGGAACCAGTATACTGGTCCCACGGATGAAGTGCAAGCAGATCTAGGCCTACCAAATACTCCACCAGATGATAATGATGAAGTGCCTAGAGAAGAAAATGAAGATAATGAGGACTCTGAAGGGGAACCAAGTCCTGATGGTTCCTCAAATAATAGACAGGTAATGAGTTCAGGGGGAACAGAAGAAGGTACCACTCCTGAACCTGAGGTAAGTAATGATAGAGGAAACAGCATGAATGTGAATCCTCCTGGCTCCTCAGAAGAAGGAGAGATCCATGAACATGCTGGTTTCCAACTTAATGAGAAAGCACAAAACAGTCTTAATTTTAAAAGTTATAGATATCAATCTTCTCATCCCACTGATCAAATAATTAGTGATATAAATAAGGGGATTCAAACGAGAACAAATGTTTTTCAAAACTTTTGTGCTTTCTATTCTTTCCTGTCTAATGTAGAGCCTACTGACTATAAAATGGCATTGACTGATCCTGATTGGGTACTAGCTATGCAAGATGAGTTAAATCAGTTTCAGAGGAACCAGGTTTGGCACCTGGTTCCCCGTCCCAAGGAAAGATCAGTCATTGGCACTAGATGGGTCTTTAGAAACAAGTTAGATGACCTTGGTACTATAGTCAGAAACAAAGCAAGGCTAGTGGTGCAAGGGTACAATCAACAAGAAGGAATTGACTATGATGAGACGTTTGCACCAGTAGCTAGGCTAGAGGCTATTAGGATTTTAATTGCTTATGCTGCTCACATGAATTTTAAGCTGTTTCAGATGGATGTAAAGACTGCCTTCCTCAATGGATATTTAAAGGAAGAAGTATATGTGGAGCAGCCACCTGGTTTTGAAGATGCACTGTTCCCCCAACATGTGTACAAGTTGGACAAAGCATTATATGGGTTGAAACAAGCTCCGAGGGCTTGGTATGAAAGATTGTCCAATTTCTTGATGGCAAATGATTACAAGAGGGGAACAGTAGACAAGACCTTGTTCATAAGAACCAGGGGGAAACACTTGATTGTAGTACAAATTTATGTTGATGATATTTTATTTGGTGCTACTAATCAGGTTTTATGTGATGAATTTGCTAATCTTATGCAGAGTGAATTTGAAATGAGCATGATGGGAGAACTAGGATTCTTCCTAGGGCTGCAGATTAAGCAAATGGATGATGGAATAATGATCCATCAACAAAAGTACTTAAAAGAGTTGCTGAAAAAATTCGGCATGGAGAACAGCAAAGCTTATGATACACCTGTTCCCCCATCTACAAAATTAGATGCTGATCTTAAGGGAAAAGATGTTGAAGCTTCTCTTTATAGAGGAATGATAGGTTCTCTACTTTACCTAACAGCTAGTAGACCTGACATTGTGTTTTCTGTTGGTTTGTGTGCTAGGTTTCAAAGCAATCCAAAGGAATCTCACTTGAAGGCTGTTAGAAGGATACTTAGGTATCTTGTAGGAACAGCAAATCTGGGATTGTGGTACCCCAAAGGCAGTACCATTGATCTTATTGGATACACAGATGCAGATTATGCTGGTTTCTTAGTTGATAGAAAGAGCACATCAGGTATGGCACACTTTCTTGGCTCTTGTCTAATTTCATGGGGTTCTAAAAAGCAAAATTCAGTGGCCCTATCCACAGCAGAGTCTGAATATATAGCTGCAGCTTCATGCTGTTCCCAGTTACTGTGGATAAGGAACCAGCTGAAAGATTTTGGTGTTATTTATAAAAGTGTTCCTATTTTCTGTGATAACACTAGTGCAATCAATATTTCAAAGAATCCTGTGCAACACTCCAAGACAAAACACATTGAAATAAGACACCATTTTTTAAGAGACAATGTGGAAAAAGGATTGGTGGAGATGTTGTTTTGTAAAAGTGAAGATCAAATTGCTGATATCTTCACAAAGCCTTTGTGTAGAGAGTCTTTTTGTAGGTTAAGAGTCCTTTTAGGTCTGGTTAGATTTTAGGTATTGGCTTCAATTACTTCCTTCAATGATTGGTTAGAATGGTATTCTCTTGTATAGTGTGTGTACATACTTATGTTGATATCTTTCAAGTGTTGTGTAGATGGTTCAAAATCTCAAAAGGATTGAGAATCATTGTTGTAAGAAACAGGTGAAATCAGGCTGAATTGCCAGAAACAGCGTGACATGGTTCTATACAGGTACCAGCAAAGGGAAACAGCAGACCAGCTCTGATATGTCATCCGATAATATCTTTTATTTTCGGAAGATTACTATAAGATATTTCCTTTTGGAAGGAATTTATCTTATTTCAGTTATTTAATCCCATATAAAAGGCAAACATATCATATGCCTTATTTATAGTTGGTTGAGATAATTATGGTAAAAGATAATTACCAAAATTTTTGATTTCAATTTAAAAATATCCTTTACAGTTGCTTTTTATTGGCTCAACTAACTCTTTTCTTTCCTTCTTCTCTCTTTGTGCTTCATTGTTAAAAATATACACTAACCCTTTGTGCAGATCATCAATCATCATCACTCGAAATTCTCTCTCTCTCTCTCGTATGCTTTAAATTCATCATTGTTCATTTGGTTACTGTTCACTCAAGGAACCAGCTCAGTCTCAGGGGGAACATCAGATGGAAGCATAAATGTCCTTAAGCCCGAAGTTGGAGGAAATTCAGAAAAGTCAGAGTGAAAAGGATGAAATAGAGGTTGTTGGTTATTATGAGGAGACACCCATTGCTAAGACCATGGTACGAAGTAGAGTAACTCAATTAAAGAAGTTCACTGAGAAGGTGCAGGAGGAACAGTCCATTGACGCTGTTCCAGGAACCAAGAGTAAAAGGGTACCAGCAAGAACCTCTTTGCTTGATTGATGTGATGCTAGTTTTGCACTCGTTATGCAACAAGGAGAACAGTTTTGCACTCGTTATGCAACAAGGAGAACATTCTGAATCAGTACATATCTCTCATGTTTTATAAAAAAAAAAAAAAAAAAAAAAAAAAAAAAAAAAAAAAAAAATAGAGGAACCAGCAGGTCAGGAAGTGGTTTTGAAACAGATTGGGGAATCACAAGAATATGCTTAGTAATACAATGATTTTGGTTTAAGCAGAGCATGGTGACAAAGATGAAGAGGAATCAGATGATAATACAGAAGATGTTGCAAAGTTTGAGGAGGAGGAAGGGAACGAGAATGATGATGAGGAGTGATGCTGTTTCTGTTCTTGTTTCCTCACCCTCATGTTTATTCTTAAATAACTGATTTTGTTGGTCTGTCTACTTCTCTCCATTCCATGAACTTTCTTTTTGGATGGATTTGGGCTTCTTTGGTTGAACTTTGTTGGCTTGTATGAACTACTAACTCTGCTATGGTATGAACTGTTTGACTAATCTCTTTTTGCAGCATAATGCTTGAATGGTGGTTGATGCCATTGTATGGATAAGCACATTAACTTGTGCACATTGCTTTTACTTGTGGATACTTTTTAATGATGCCAAAAGGGGGAAGTAGTCTGAAGTTGAAGCCTAAGGTTTAGCTAGTTTAGATTGAGTCAGTTTGAGTCTTTTTATTTTCTATTTTCTGTTTAGGGAACCAGTTGGCCTAACTGACTTGTTCCAAAGAGTTTTGAGTCCTTGAAGTTTTTGACGGTTTTTCTTTTTGAGCATGTTCACAGGTTCAGGAACTTCAAAAGTTTGTCATCATCAAAAAGGGGGAATTTGTTGAGTCCCTTAGGTTTTGATTGATAGTTTTGAATGATGACAAACAGCTAAGGGAAACAGGTCCTTGAAAGTGTTCGATACAGTTGGGGGAACCAGCTAACATAGAACACTGTTTCCCCAGACAAGTTATTACTTACATGAGTTTTCTTATTGAACTAACTTGTCTTTATACAGGGAACAGTTATATGATAAAAGTGTTATGTACTGGTAGGGAACCAGTATGTACTGTTTCCATGGTTGCTACGTGGTAAAGCAGTCACATACTCTTTATTGTGCATTAACCATGTTACATGTGCAGTAGTTGAGTTGATTCCAAGACTTGGAGCATAGAAGCCTTTCGAAGATATTTCGAAGAAAGATTGTTTGCTCATAATAGAAGTATTCAAGGAAGATTCAAGTCTTGAAGATTACATGAAGAAAAGACGATTTATGCTTTAATATGTTATCTAGGTTTTCATGTAATATGCTCCGTAGTATGCTTGCATGTTTGGGTTATATAAGTGCTTAAAAATATATTGAAGTATGATATGAAATCTGGTACAAAGTTGGAACAGGTTTCATAACATGTTTCAATTCAGGGAACCAGGTCGGGGAACCAGGTTCACTGTATTCGAGCTGCCGTTTTGGAAAAAGATTTTACAAAAAGATTTTTTCGAAAAGATTATCTTGAAAATATTTTGTGCAGCTGGAAATAAGATGAAATATTCTTGGTTACCTAAAATCTAGGAGTATTTATCTTAATTGATTCTATCTTTGTGATTAAATCAAATAAGATAAAAACTTTCCTAAAATTACATTATATCTTATTCTCTAAGATTGTGTGATTTAAGGAAACTAGGTTTTAGGAATCTAAGCTTATATAAACTCATCTTATTTCACATATTTCGTGTGCCTCTCCAGAATTTAAAAGAGCAATTATTTGAGAGCATATACTTAAGCACTAATCCCATTCATCAAGTCATATACAAGAGCATTCTAGTACTTAAACGTTTTCTCTTAATTAGCTTCGTAGAAGTGAGATCAAAGGGGAGTTCTTGATTCTTGTATTGAGTCTTTAACAAAGGGGTTAAAGGCTGGGTGAGTGTTTGTGAGTTCAAACACATTGGGCTTACGAGTGTAAGTCGAGAGCACACTCGGAGTAGAGTGTGGGGTTTGCTGGTTCCCGGAGTAGGGAACAGCAGAGTGTTCTTTGTCTTTGTTTTTTCGGAGTAGATTAATAAAGAACTTAGGATAGGAGGACGTAGGCCTGAGTTGGCTGAACCTCGTTAAATTTGTTGTGTTCTTTATTGCTTTGTTTTATTTCGTTAAATTTGTTGTCTTCTTTATTGCTTATTTATATTCCGCTGCGTACGGGAACCAGCACAACTGGTTCCTCACACATAATCCGAAAAGAAGCAAAATTAGCCAACGATTACTTAACACTCAATTCACCCCCCCCCTCTTGAGTGCCCATTGAACCTTCAGGCAGGTCCTTAGCAAAGAGGGCCAGACGGCAGGGTTACTTTTGGCCCACCCTAGAAGTAGACGCCATGGAAATGGTGAAGAAATGTGAAAAGTGTCAAAGATATGGCAAGCTCATTCACAGCCCAATACCATTCGCCAAATGGGGTATGGACATTCTGGGACCATATACGCCTGCTACAGGCGGACGGAGGTATATCTTAGTTGCAGTCGACTACTTCACCAAATGGGTATAAACAGAAGCGGTCAAAGGCATTAACATAAAAGATGTTATCTCCTTCATTTGGAGAAATGTTATCACCCGTTTTGGGGTACCTATGTCTATGGTCTTTCACAATGGCCCTCAATTTGAGACGCCTGCTCTCAAGAATTGGTTGGAAGACCGAGGGATCTCTTATTACTTTGTATCAGTCGGCCGTCCCCAAGAAAACGGGCAGGTTGAGGCCTTCAACAAGTTAATCTCAGATGGCATTAAAAAGAAATTTGAAAGAGCTGGCGGTCTATGGGCGGATGAGTTGCCGCATGTCCTATGGGCCATCAAAACAACTGAAAAAGGGGCGACTGGTGAAACTCCATTTCTCATGATTTATGGTGCTGAAGCTGTCATACCAATTAAGCACTATGAGCCGACTCTTCGAGTCATGCTTTATGATGAAGAGGCTAACTGGGAGGCCATGCGGCTAGCATTGGACTCACTCCCGGAACGCAGGGGCAATGCTGCCTTGCGTCATGAAATTTACCGTCTGAGAATGACGAGAGCCTACAACAAAAGAGTACACAAGCGGCCCTTGAAAGTAGGGGACTTTTTGTTACGAAAAATGGAGGCAATCGGTAGGGCCAATGAGCAGGGAAAACTGACTCCCAATTGGGAAGACCCCTACCGGATCTATGAAGAAGTAAGAGGCTGCACCTACCACCTGGAAACACCAAATGGCAGGCAGCTAGCCAGGACTTGGAACGCAGACAACTTGAAAAAGTACTACTTCTAAGCCTTGTAAATTTTTTGTAAATAAAGGCACATCAATAAAAAGTTGCTATTTGTTTTCAATACTTTTTATTTTATGCATCGTCACAACGGGAATGTCGTCTGTGCAATGTGCAGACGGCCTTATTTAACCCTATCATCTACTCCACACAAGTAGATATAAGCTAGGTTCAATACTTAGCAGCTATTAATGAGGCCAATGGCCGGATGATCTTTATGAGGCCAATGGCCGGATGATCATTAAAAAATACGTCTACTCCAATATGAGAAGGCTTCCGGCGACGCCCATCTGGGTGAATTCGTCGTAGAGAGCATCTCCCATTTGGGTGACACATTGCTCTATAAACTTAAAACAAACGGCCCTACCGACTTTCTAGAATAAGATAAGTTTGCAGCCGTTTGAATTGATCAAATGAGACTAAGTTAATGAAATTTCCGACTATTTTAATACAAGTAGTACCCAGTTACTATCTTGGTCAGATACCGCCTGCTATTGCTTAGGGACAATAAAGACAGCTAAATTTGAGGATATAAGCTAAGTCCAATACTTAGCAGCTAATTGAAAAATAAGCTAAGTCCAAAACTTAGCAGCTAAACTTTAAAAGCAACTAGATGCGGCCACAGGCTGTCTGCTTCTTGAATAAAACCCAAATCCGTCTGCTCTAACATGAGTAGGCATCCGGAGGCAAAGACTGATTAACCTAACAAGGGCTAACTCAAAGCCGTTTGACCTGAACAAACTAAAATGGAATCTAAACGGTTAGAACAAAACCGCATGTCTCATTGACACCAGCCGGTATTCGGCCATTTTTTCCCACTTAGGTTAATGAAACCAAGAAAACTAAAAGCTACTGCCTGCAATATAACAAGAAGCTGCTACCTTGGTTGGATATCCCGTTTGATGACGCCTGCTATTGCTCAAGAACATAACAAACGGCCAATTTACAAATAACAAAATAAGCTAAGTATTAAAAACTTAGTAGTTGAGCATGGTTTGTCTTATAATTATAACGAGTCCAAAGGCTAGATAATGTTGAACGCTTACCCGCCTATGCGATGGCCAACTGTCCGCTTGGTTTGGCGCAATCACCATAGTGATTGATTGACCTTTGAAAACCAGACGCATAGTCGCCTAGGAGAAAAAACAGCCGGTATATAGTGAAAAATTTCATAGAATAAAACGAATTATAATTAGCTAAAATCTACGCAAATTAAAAATTCAAAGACTTCTTGCAAAATGGCCAGCCAAATGGTCGGATGATTCATAAATAAACTTAGTCGACCTCGTAGCCGATTAAAAAGAGTTAACCGGTACAACTGGCAAAAATTGTCAAATAACCCGACTCCTTAGTCGGTAAAGATACAAGGAAACACACGGCACACAGGCCGGAGAAAGTAATACATGGCAATCAGGCCGCAAGAAAAACACAAGGCTTAAGCTTCAGGAGGGGCTTCTCATCCTTATCCTCCCCAGTCGGCTCCCAGTCTTTTTCGCCATCCTGCTCCTCCTCCTGATCGGACCCCCCGGATGATCCTTCGGTCGAATCAGACTCCTCCTCCTCCTCTTCTTCCTCTTGAGCTTGATTCAAGAGTTTGTCATTGTATTCTTTAGAGGAGGCGGCAAACTGATTCTTCCAGCCGTCATAGTTGGCATCCGGGAAAAGAGCCCCCCAAGTCATCTCCATGAAGACATCACAATCCTCCACCATCTGTTTAACCAGGGCCTCTTTCGCCTCCTCAGCCCTTGAAGTTTACTTCTTGGCGAGTTGGACTTCCTGGTTTTGCAGCCTTGCCTTAAGTTTCTCCACCCGAGTGCGGAGGCCGGCTGCTTCTTTGTCCGCCTCTTTGAGGGGCTCAAGCTTAGCCTTGAGGTCCTTTACCTCCTTCTCTAACTCGGAGACCCGCCTCTTTGTTGCGTCCAAATCGGCCTTGACCTGCAAATTAGATGTCGCCTGAGAATATAGTATGCCAGTGGTCAATAATTCATTTTGAGCAATCTGAAACATGGCCGTGTCTAGAGAAGAGGCAGAGCGAGCGTTTGCAGCTTTTACCTCTTTGGTCTTCTCGCTGATTGGTTTTCTAAGTCCATGCACTCGCAGCATAGACTACATTCGGCAAAGAGGAGAAAACATTAGTATAGGCGGCTCAAAGAGTTGCGTGAAAAAAGTAAAAAATTACAAGTTAAAATACCTCAGCGAGAAGAGCGAGAATGGAATCAAGGTTGAGGGTGCCGACTCTTCTAACCGACTCCTTGTCCTCAAGGGAGATGGCTCTCAGCATAGTCTTTGCCAGCTGTTGAAGATCCGGCCTTTGAGGGGCATCTGCACAATCAACAGTTTGTAAATACTTGGTGTAAATTTGACCTATAGACCGGCTTCTTTTAGAGGTACTGGTCGACTGCTGATTGAATTTGACCCTACAAGGGTAAGGCAAAAGGATTAAAGCTTGTAATACCTTCGGTCGCCTCCTTCTCCTTTTGGGGCCAGCTACTCTCAAGGTCGGCTGGGGACTTAAGAGGATGGGTCCTTCCTGACCTATGGGCCACATGTTTCCTGGGCCTGCCAGGAGTCGACACATCGCCGGCCATCTGCTTCTGAAGCTTCGGGTCCGGCTGTGAAGATAGAGAAGGTTTGGATGGACCGCCCTACACATGAACCAAAATGAGTAAGAAGCAGGCTGGAAAAATTAATCAAAACTTAGCTAAAATTAAAGATAATGGCTCACCTTGGACGCCTTCGCGGCATCCAGCTCCTCGCCCTTTTGCTTGCCCAAAAGGGAGCGGTAGTAGGCGACTGGTTTCTTGGTGGACGAGAGCTTCTCCATTGCTTTGTCTGCATAAGAAGATTCAAATGGTTAAGTAAGTAGGACAAAACAGTTAAGTCTTACTAAAAAATTTAAACACAATCAGTCGACTACACACTCAGACCATATGCAGCCAGATAATCCCCATCAGACAGCCAGTCATATCGGGGAATGTAACTTTGGGGAATGACCTCCTTCACCCCAGTCTCCTCATTGGGCCGGATGGTCACTTTAAAGAGGCCCTTGTCCAAGATCTCCTCCTTGGGTTTTCTGGGTACATGCGGCAATTCAGATCCGCCTAATAGCAGAGTAGGGTTCTAGGTCCATCGGTTGTATTTTTTGTTCTTCACTTTGTCAGGAGAAGAGACAATGTAGAACTTCCTTCTCTAGTCCTTCCACTTGTTCTCCTTTCCTATTGTCATCATATAGCTTTTGTGGCTAGACAAAGTGTACATTCCAGACCCGCTTGTTTTAGGGGTCCGGCTGAGATAATGCATATGGGCGAACGCCTTGAAGCTGGGATCAACCTCCAGCATTTCATAGGCGGCAACACAACCCAGAAAATTTACCCAAGAGTTTGGGGCCAGTTGCAAGATACCCACCTGGTATTCGTCCAAAATTCTCTCCATGGCTGGATGGAGGGGGAATCTAAGGCCGGCTTAAATGGCCTCCTCATAACAGCCAAAGCATTCGTCCTCGTAGCTGGACCCTTCTGGCCAAACTACGGCGTCCTCGGCATCCAGTACACACAAAATAAAGCCATGTCCCATGACATGGTCAGCTCTAAAACTCCCCACCTTGTCAGCCATAGCTTTTCGCCTGCCTGCGGGAACGTGATGATAGTAAGCAGCAAACTGCTCTCGGCGGGAAGCAGACGGCTCAGCCCACCCCTCACCCTTTTCTACAGAAAAGGACTCTCTCGTTGTCTCAAACAGAGAGCGCATTTCCTCAGAGTCATTGGAGGATTTTCCAGAAGTACTTGGCTTGGACTCATTGTCTGAGCCATCGGACCTAACATTCGCCTGGGGGGCCTGTCGAATAAAGCCAGAGGCATCGCTCTCAAACTCCTCCCCTGATTCTTGCAAAATAGAATCATTGGGGTTACTTGGGGTGCCAGGCGGCACATCAGAGATTTCACCAACAGGCACCCTAAAGGAGCCGTCCGACTTCTGCTGCCTGGCTGTTTGTTTAATTCGGGCCATGGTGTCCTGTACAGACACAAAGATAGTCGGACTCGGAGAACTTCGTAAAGAGTGGTCCAACAAAGGGCAGTCGGCACTCCTAGTTCTAGATTTAGCCGTCCCCGGTGACCGACTGATCACTAACATAGGTCGTGCCATGTGCTTTTGGGAAACCATTTTCAAAAAAGAAAACAAACAAAATAAAATACGAGAGAAAAGCAGGCAGTTACCTTTAGTTTGAAGGTACTGTTGGTGCTTGGAAAAATTCTTGGGCAGTTGTAGAAACAGGCGGTCATAGCAGGCGACAAGTGCTTCTCTCAGAAAAAGACAAGTTCTTTTCAAAAAGTCAAAGATTCTATGTCAGAAAATCTTGAGAATGTGCGAAAAAATGATTAGGGCATGACCCTTATATAGGGGGGTAAGAATTTCAAGGGGCACCCCTGAAAAATGTTCCAAAAAAAGAAAATCGTTGGCCTATCGGCGTGTGACACATGTCACAGGCGCCACGTGGCAAGCCACGTTACCCTTGTGATGGGCAAATGATTAGGGGATTTATACCCCGCTACGTACACCAACCATAATCTGACACATGTCACCCAGGGAGGAGTCCAAAGTGGACCAATTAGGGCATGAAACGTGGTAGACAGATATCCAACTAGGAAAGGCGCTTTCAAGGGCCCAAACTCCTAGGCAGCCCAATCAGTCATAGGTTTCCGTAACCTAGGACTGGGCACACACTTCAAGACCCTATAAAAAGGGAGATGTTCCCACCTAGGGAACGAGGGGGAATACACTCAATCCACACAAATTACGAGAGTAAATACTCAAATATTGAGGCTGTCTATTAGAGCCGGATGATCATCTCTCACCATAGAGAAACCTGATCCCATTTTACATTCTGCACTTTTTATCTTCCAAACACGTTCTAACTTGATCGTCGGAGGCGGAACTCCACCCAATCGGAGTTTCCATTGTTTTGCAGGTACAGGCGTGCGAAGTCCAGTCTTGGTGTTGTAACTCTCCCAAGGGACAAAGAAAACCCCGAAACAGACCTGATCCACAATAATATTATTGTGACCTGAGGTTTATACGCACGCAACTAACATTATATATAATATATAGTGATCCTAATTTTAACATAGTAACCTTTATTAAAGCTTGTGTGACTTTTTATATTATTGTGATTTGTTAACCTGAAATACGACGTTACGTTGAACATAGTACCCCTAATTTTAACATATTGACCTTTACTATTCATATTGACCGGTACATAAAAAATTTCATTAATAAAAGATGGATTTTTTTTGTGAAGAACTACCTTATACATTCTCGTTTTTGTGAAAAACTACCTTATTAAAAAATTGTTGTCAGAAACTACCTTATAAACACTAAATATTATAAGAAACTACCTTATAAAACACTTAGGTTGTAAGAAGTTTCCTTTTGCTAGATTATTGCATTGAATAAGGGTCGTTTAATGACCTATTTTCAATCATTTCTTCTCCTTTTCCCACCCAATTTTTCCATAGCCCCCTCATAATCCCTAATTCCCATTCTCTTTCATTGTTAAATCAAGCAAATGGTAGCAACTTACAACATTTAGTTTTTATAAGGTAGTTTCTTACAACAAAATTTTTATAAGGTAGTTTTTCACAAAATTTGATGTATATAAGGTAATTTTTCACAATAAATCCATAAAAGATTAAACTCTTATAGCCTTTATAATACCATAATGAATTTTATGTCAATATAATAACCTTTTATTCTAATATAGTGATCTTCTTTTTAATTAATAAAATTGTCTCTAATGTTAGTGGTCCACAATAAATTAATGTGAATCAGGTCCATTTAGGATTTTGTATCAGCTTAAATTATTTTTATTGAATTGAACGGATTTTTTACCAAACCAAAATTATTTTTACGAATTAAAACTTATTTTTACTAAAACTCTATTATTTTTTTAACTAAATTAAATATATTATAAATGGATCTTATTTTAAAGAACTTTTTGAAGCGAATTTTATGATGGAAATGAAACCGAGTTATAAGATATTTATTAAAAGTTATGATAAAATTTGTATATACTTCCTCCGTTCTTTTTTTATTGCATCATAGGGGTTTTGGAGGCAAAATTTGGTACTGGGAAAAAGTAAGAGAAAGAAACGTAAAAATACAAAATTGTCCATGTAATGTAAAGATAAAATAAAAAGTATAAAAAAGTAAGGGTATGTTGGGTATTTGTAGTGTGAACATAGATATTTTTTTGTCCTAAAATGGAAGTGATGCAATATTTGTGAAACTTCCCTAAAAGGAAAGTGATGCGATATTAAAAGAACGGAGGAAGTATATGAAATATTAGAAGTATAATGATAATAAAACTCTACACAACATTTTTATTTTAAAAAATCTATCCAAAAATTGCTTACTTAGCATCATATGTGTCACAATAATACCTATTTGTCGCCTACGTGGCGCAACACTTGGCAAAAAACTGGATTGCTAAGTGTCGCTGTCTCATGGCCTAACTGCGAGACCGGCTTTATTTATTAGTGATATGATCGGGCGATGCCCGGGTTCCTCCATAATATATATCCTTATGTATTGAAAATCCTTACATTAATTGACTATTTATAAAATAATAATATATATCCTTTTGTTTTAAAAATCGTTACATTAATTGGCAACTTATATAATAATTTTAAAAAACAATTATTTTCTCAAACTCATTATCGTGTAAATTAAATGTATCCATGTATGAAACAATTGTTGCTATAAATAAATGTTCGTAATCGGATGAGTAATTTAATTTTACAGTTTCATTGTTATTTAAAAATTTAATAAATAAAGTCGGTCTCAGAGCCAGGCCACGAGATAGTGACACTTGGCATTCTAGTTTTTCGCCAAGTATCACGCCACATAGGCGACAAATAGGTATTCTTGTGATACATAGGATGTTTAAGTAAGCAAAGTTTGGATAGATTTTTAAAGATAAAATGTTTTTATAGAGTTTTATTATTGATATACTTCTAATATTTCATATACATATATAAAATTAATAATAACTTTTAATTAAATAAATACTTCGTATCTTATAACTCGGTATTATTTTCATCATAAGATTCGTTTTTTTAAAATTTTGTAAAATAAGATCCATTTATAATATATTTAATTTATTTACAAAAATAATAGAGAATTAGTGAAAAATAAATTTTAATCAAGAAAAATAATATTAGTTTTGGTAAAAATACTTTCAGTTTAGTAAAAATAGTTTCAGTTCAACATATAATGTTAGTTCAATATGTCTAAATATCTCGGATTATTAAAAGGGATTATAGGACCGTAATTAAAATTCAATCTATACAAAAAGGTTATCCTAAATTTTTTATCAACCATCTGGGCATTGCCAAGGCACAAAACTAGTATTTTCAATAAAATCAACCAAGCATTATTAACATGATAAATAGTCCACTCTCCAAAATACTTGCAAGTTACAACGCTTTGTACTCTTTCCGTCCCTAAATATATATTTGGATCATTCTCTTTTTAATTTTGTCCTTTTAAGTTTGTCGCATTCTGAAAATAGTGTATGGGTTCACTACTTTACTCTTAGCTCTTACACCAATTACAAGTGTTCTCATCACTTTTTTCTCTCATCAACTCTTTTCAAACAAAAAATTAATATATATATATATATATATATTATATATATATATCATCGTACTAATGGAGCAAAAAATAAAGGACAAAGTGATATTTTTCATCCTTTTTTGAAATCTTTGCAACTCTTCCTATTTTGACATGAGACTATTTCTTATTTTATTGTCCCTATCTCACTAACTTAAGCTATTAATCAAAAATTTCCACACTCACTCCAATTGCACATTTGCACATTGCTTTATTCATTTCTATAGACTACTCAAAACTCTTAAGAAAATAGTGAGTTGCATGGATTTAGAAACGGATTTTTTTTTTTTTTTTTGATAGGAGGAAAAATATTATCATTAATAAATAGCCATACAACATGTACAATAATAATAATGATTTGTAAATCATAGATCTAGAGTAAAATAACATAAACTTTTACAATCATAACCATAACTATTTTGCATATCGGGCATAGCTCACACTCCACCGCTTCAAACTTGATGCGATCAATGATTTTCGATGTCTTTGCATCTTTCCAAGTAGAGACCTTCGCAATCTGCACTGATATTTTGATTGTAGAGTTGATGACGAACCCTACCCCCATATAAATCCAAATCACCTTCTCAATTATTATTAAAAACCCTCACTAGTAGAAAAAACGTTAATAGGAAGCCCCAAATGGGGAGCGATTCTTAAAATCCCCTTCGAAATCCCTACAAAACCCACCCAAAAAAAAACATCAGACCTTCAAATGGCAAGCGATTTGGGTTGAACTGCTCCCAAAAATGTAATGGGAAGCGAATTAAACCGCTGCCCTTTTTTTAAAAAAAAAAAAAAGCAGGATCTTTAAAAAAAATGAAACCCTTCCCCGGTTTTTAATTCCCTGCTTCATCACTTTCAGTGTTTCACTCCTCCTGTTCATTTCGCACTCCCTTTTCACTCTCAAACACCGGCACTCCACCACCACCACCATTGCTACTGTTGTTGCTTCTTCACTTAACCCCCACCACCACCACCAAGTCGTTGCTTCAAACATCACACCACCGCCACACCTAACATTGCTACTACTGTTGCTGCTTGCTGCATTGGGTATTGACTCGGCGCGACCACCGCAGCCTCCACCACAGTCGCCTGCATTGGGTGTTGCTGCTGCTACGTAGTCCCTGCTGCCCCTCTCACCTTACATTCTCTCGATCCCCTGCTGCAGCTACTTCACACGGCACCACCACCACACCTCTCCTTCTCACCCTGCAATTCCTTCTCTTTGTCCCTCTCAAATTAGGGAGAGTTTCATGCTGAATTTTACTTCCTTATCTATATTTTTCTCAACAATTTCCCAAATTTTAGGGTTTCAATTTTAGTTAACCCAATTTTATCTTAATTATTTTATTAATTATTTGTATCCATAATGTTAATTGTTACCTTAATTGTTTAAATGTTATATGTTCTTTGAATTTGAGTAGCCTAAAAGTGATTTTTCTGAATAGAATAGTTATTAGTTAACTAGTTAGTTTGTTTAATTTGGTTATTAAAACATAATGTAGTGGGATTTTTGGCAATTTTAATGAATGAAATAGATAATTTAAATATCGGCAAATTCTAGTTTATTAGTAATGCAGTATATGAATTAATGAATGGATTGTAAGTAAGCTTAGTTTCCTTGTAGGTAGTCTAATTAGCATTATATGAACTAATGAACTTATGTATTGTTGAATGTCAAACAAATGCAAATTATTGAATGCTTGCATCATCATTTGCCTAGATACCCGTTCGAGTCTTTCTCATTAGGAGAAAGTCTTGAATAGTCCCCGATTGGGACTGTTTTTGGACATTTAATCTCACTTAGGTAGTGAATGTATGTCTCTTTTTCAGTTTTAAGGAATATCTCGGCTTATCATTTTGTCACCATGTTCTCTGGGTGCATATGTAGGTAAGTAAGTACCTACATTGTGTACTTGGAGAACTGGGGGGAAATGCTGCCGGATTTTCCTTAAAATTGAAAAGTTGACATACATTCACTAGTGAGATTAGACGTTCAAGGATGGGTTAGGTTGGAGTGATAAGGACCTTTTGGGAGCATTCCTTTTTACACTATATGAACGATATATACTATGTACTTTGATTGACATAATATATGTTGCATTTATACATTATTTGTAATGTGTTGGTATGTTTAAAGGCAATATAAATGTCGATGGATCGCGGTTGGATGTATGGTAGACATGATACATTGGAATTCTTTTATGGGGTCCAAGAGTTTTGCAAGAGTGCTTCACAATATCAGCTTAGAACGGGTGTGAATGACCTTTATTGTCCTTGTGTCAATTGTAATAATGTCACAATGGTCGATAGTGTTGAAACCATTATGGATCATGTGGTATGTCATGGGTTTAGGCCTCAATATCATGTGTGCGTTTGGCACGGTGAAAAGGGATCGTATAGAGAGAATGTTGTTGGGAATGATACGCATGATAAAAGTGTCAAGATTCGTGTGGAAGAGGAATATGGGACTGATGATGGTGGAGAAGGGGATGCGGAGGGGGATGAGATCGAGGATGGTGGTGGTGATCACTTGGATGAGATGATGCATTATGTTAAAGGTGAATTTGGTGACCGATCTGATGTATTTGAGTCATTATCAGAGGTTCCCAAAATGCCTTTGTATCTTGGGTCCAAAAAATACACCAACTCTCAGTCGTGCTAACACTTTTTAACATTAAGTCAAAGCATAACTGGAGCGACACTAGTTTTACTTCTTTGTTGACTGCGTTATGTGACATGTTGCTAGATGGGAATGAACTTCCTAATTCCTACTATTATGCAAAGAAACTCGTGTGTCCATTTGATTTGGAGTATAAAATACATGCATGTCCTAATGATTGTGTTCTTTATCGAAATGAATATGAAGAGTTGGAGGAGTGTCCACGTTGCGATAAGCCGCATTACAAGCAAAAGAGCTACAATGCTGGTATAAAGGGACCTACTGCCAAGGTGTTATGGTATCTTCCCATCATTCCAAGGTTAAAGCGTCTATTTTCAATACCAAAAGATGCTAAGAAACTGAGATGGCATGTAGAGAGAAGAAATAAAAACGGTTTGCTGAAGCATCCGGCTGACTCTCCAGATTGGAAGAACATCATATGAAGTTTAGGGCATTTGGTGATGAAGTCAGAAATTTAAGGCTTGGGTTGTGCACGGACGGTATGAATCCATTTGGCACTCTCAGTACCCAACATAGCACATGGTTGGTACTTTTAGTGATCTACAACTTGCCTCCCTGGTTGTGCATTAAACGGAAATACGTAATGCTTTCACTTTTGATAACGGGGCCAAGGCAACCTGGAAATGACATAGATGTTTACCTTGAGCTCCTTGTTGATGATTTGAGAAAGATGTGGGACGAAGGAGTTTCTGTTTTTTAATGCCCATAAGAACGAGATGTTCCTATTACGTGCAGCCCTTATGTGGACCATTAATGATTTTCCAGCATATGGCAACCTGTCCGGGTACAAGAACAAATGGCATAAAGCATGTCCCATTTGTATCAATGACACACCAAACTTGTACCTTGATCACTATGGCAAAGATGTGTACGTGAGGACCCGAAGATTGCTTAGGCGCGATCACCCATATCGTAGGCAGAAAAAGGCCTTCAATGGGAAAGTGGAAGGGGGTTGCGCCTAGGCCATGGAGTGGAAAGGAGGTGTATGGTTGAGTGAAGGGTATACCAACTGTTTTTGGTAAAACATCGAAACCTTTAGACCCACATGCTCTCTTTAAAAAGGAATCGATCTTTTGGAAGCTTGAGTACTAGAAAGAACATGATGTTAGACATTGTCTTGATGTGATGCATATAGAGAAGAATGTTTGTGATGCAATTGTTGGGACAATTATGGGTATTCATGGCAAAACAAAGGATGGAAAGAGTGCGCGATTAGATTTGGAAGCGTGGGGGGTTCGTCTGGAGTTGTGGGTCCAGCCAAAGGTAGGAAGACAAAGGTAATGGAAAAGGGAAGCGAAGATGGTGGCAAGGAATGTAAGGGGAAGCGCAAAGGAAAGGGCACTGGTGTATCAAAGAAGAAAGATGATGGAAAAGGCAAGAATGAAAAGGTTTATTTACCTCCAGCTTACTACACATTGTCAAAGGAAGAAAAACGAAAGTTTTGTGCTTGTTTGTATTACATTAAGGTTCCATCTGGTTTCTCGTCAAACATGAAAAGATTCGTTTTCCTTAAACGGAGAATTGAAGTTGACAAGTATGAAATCCCATTATTGTCACATGATGATGCAAGTACTCCTACCGATTGCAATTCATGGTAGTTGAAAAGCCTCTGTTCGTTTTTCAATACTATATGCAACAAAGTGCTTGATCCTTTTACACTTGATGCTCTCCAGGCGAATGTTGTTGTAACTTTGTGCAAATTTGAGATGTATTTCCCACCGTCATTTTTTGACATAATGGTGCATTTGATTCTTCATTTGGTTCGTGAGATTAAGTTGTGCGGTCCAGTCTTTATGAGGTGGTGCTATCCTTTTGAAAGACACATGGGTACATTGCAAGATAAAGTTAGAAATCCAGCCCATCTAGAAGGTAGTATGATTCAAGGGATTGTGGTTGAGGAGATTGGTAATTTCGTGGCAGAGTATGTTGCCGTTGTCGAACCTATTGGGCTTCCCACTTCCCGACATGAAGGGAGACTTAATGGTCATGGAACACTCGGGTCGAAACGGATCTCACCTGCTCGAGATCAGATCTTGCAAGCTCACCTATTTGTGCTTCATCATGTCGGGGAGGTTCACCCATATTTAGAAGAACACATGGATAGTTTGCGTGTTGAATTTCCATCAAAAGGGGAAAGGGCACTAATGCAGTTGCATAATAAGATGTTTGTGACGTGGTTCCATGATCGAGTGATGTGTCAATTGGATGAGAGTGTCTCTGATACAATAAAGTGGCTAGCTTATGGTCCAAAGGAAGATGTTCATTCATTTGAGGGATATGACATAAATGGGTATACATTCTGGACTGAGTATATCGTGATCAGAAATCCTCATCGACTCAAAATAGTGTTGTCACTCTTGTGGCTTCATCAAGAGAGTTTGCAAGTGCGAAAGATACAGCACCAATTGATGCACAATTATCCTACTACGGACGAATTCAGGAAATATGGGAACTGGATTACTGTGAGTTCAAGGTAGGTCTATTTAAGTGTAAATGGGTCGATAATAATAGGCGCAACGTCAGACATGACGACTTCACTCTTGTAGACCTTGGCCACTTGCGGGATAGTTTGGAACCATTCATCCTTGT